>NC_080169.1:124148756-124154590 GCF_950295315.1 Erinaceus europaeus
GGCCAAATCACAAAGCAAAACCAAGGAAAAACAAGTCAAAAGCCAAAATCCACTCTGTGGGAATCTTTAGTGGACATGCCGATGTGTTCTTAAAACATAACGATTCCAGGGAGTCGGGCGGTAGCGCAGTGGGTTAAGCGCACGTGGCGCAAAGCGCAAGGACCAGTGTAAGGATCCCGGTTCGAGCCCCCAGCTCCCCACCTGCAGGGGAGTCGCTTCACAGGTGATTGTAAGATAACAGGGGAACAATCCCACACAGCTCCCACCACCAGAGTCCCTGTCCCATCCCCTCCATTGGAAGCTTCCCTGTTCTTTATCCCTCTGGGAGCAGGGACCCAAATTCTCTATGGGGAGCAGAAGGTGGGAGTTGTGGCTTCTGTCATTGCTTCTCCGCTGGACCTGGGTGTTGGCAGGTGGATCCACACCCCCAGCCTGTGTCTGTCTGTCCCTAGTGGGGCAGGGCTCTGGGGAGGGGAGGCTCCAGGACTTCTATCCAGGGAGGTCAGGATGGTGTCATGGCAGCGTCTGCACTTGGTGGCTGAAAAGCAGTAAGATATAAAGCAGGAGAAATTGTTTAATAATCAGGAGCCTAAAAGTAAAAATAGAGCAGGTGAGATTTGGGGTCTCCATGCTGGAAGAAGCTAGGAAGTCTATTTTAGGCATTTTCCAAGGGATCTGTGACTTCAGTCATTTTTGTCTGAGTCTGATAAAGGGTTAACTTTCAAAGAGAGGAGCTGGGATCACTTCTTAGTGAAAGAAAAATGCACTTGGCAGCCATCTTCCCCTCCTCTCAGCATACATATAACTTGATTCCTTTCTTATTTTTCTTTTTTATAAGTGATTTAATATTGATTTACAAGGTTATAAGCTAACAGGAGTGTAACTCCACACCATTCCCACCAGCAGAGTCTGTGTTCCCGTTCCCTCCACTGGAGACTGCACTGGTTCTCCCAAGGTCACAGAGATGGGCTGACTCTCTCTCTCCCTATCTATCTATCTATCATCTATCTATCTATCTATCTATCTATCTGTCATCTATCTATCATAAATATATATATTTCTCTCTCTCTCTTTTTTTTTTTTTTTTTTTTTTTAGCAATTTTGCCTTCATCTCCCTCCTAGTTCACCCCTACACCTATCACTACTTCTGACTGTCTTTTTTTTTCCCTCCTCTTTCTCTGGCTTCCTCTGGTGTTTTCCAGATTCTCTTTCCTCTCAGTGATGGGATAAAAACAAGATTCCTAGTGACAGACACTTCAGCTCCTGATGGAGTTGGGGCTCAGAGCCCTCTGGTCATCTTCCCCTGACATTTCAACCCCTCTGGGAGCCTGGACCCAGATTCTCTATGGGGAGCAGAGGTGGGAGTTGTGGCTTCTGTCATTGCTTCTCCGCTGGACATGGGTGTTGGCAGGTGGATCCACACCTCCAGCCTTGTAGGTGGGGCTTCCCCAGTGGCCTGAGAATCTGCTCCCTCTGCCCTGGAGCCTGCTGACCAGCCAGCACTCTCTGGACACACAGAAGAGACAGGCCCCGTGCAGCTGGTGGCTGCAGTGATGTGGGAAGGTGGTCACTGTATAAAGGGCAGCAGCATGGTGCCCGGGGCCCGGCCTTTTCCAGACACAGGAGTCTGACTGTTTTCTCAAACGAATAAATGAGTAAATAAATATAAAATCAACGCTCTTCCCTGTTGAAGGCCAGTGCATCCCCTCCCCGAGAATCCAGCACAGGTCCCGAGCTTCTCTGAGGCCCCTGAAGACACATCATCCTTTGTTTTTTTTTTTTTTTAATTTTTAAAAAATATTTATATATTTTCCCTTTCATTGCCCTTGTTTTTTATTGTTGTCATAGTTATCGTTGTTTTTGATGTCGTCGTTGTTAGATAGGACAGAGAGAAATGGAGAGAGGAGGGGAAGACAGAGAGGGGGAGAGAAAGACAGACACCTGCAGACCTGCTGCACCGCCTGGGAAGCGACTCCCCTGCAGGTGGGGAGCCGGGGGCTCGAACTGGGATGCAGCCTGACTCCCAGACTTGCCATCTAAGGTGATGTAGTGTGGGCTTGCAGGGCCTGGCTGCAACCTCGGTCCTCTCTCCCTCCCATTCTCCCCCTCCGCCTCCCCCTCCGTCTCACTCTCACTCTCCTTCCCTCTCCCTCCCTCCTCCTTCCTCTCTCTCTCTCTCTTTCTCTCTCTCTCCTCTCCCCACCCCACCCCACCCCTGGGTGCCTTTCCCTGACTCCAGCTGAATGCTTCCTGCTTACAGCAGGATTTCAGAGGCATCAGAAGAAAGGCAGAAGGAAAATGATAACAGAAGAGCCTTGGGGAGGTGCAGACCTTCAGCCAGGACAAAGTGGCTGCCCCCACTGCCCACACTGCCCCCGCCCCAAAGCCCCCCTGAGTGCTGGGGTCCCAGCAACAGTCCCTGTCCTGGCCCTGTGCAGGGGGTGCTGTGTATGGGGTGCTGTGTATGGGATGCTGTGTGGGTGCTGGGGGCTGCTGTGTATGGGGTGCTGTGTGGGTGCTGGGGGGTGCTGTGTATGGGGTGCTGTGTGGGTGCTGGGGGGTGCTGTGTATGGGGTGCTGTGTATGGGGTGCTGTGTGGGTGCTGGGGGGTGCTGTGTATGGGCTGCTGTGTATGGGGTGCTGTGTGGGTGCTGGGGGGTGCTGTGTATGGGGTGCTGTGTGGGTGCTGGGGGGTGCTGTGTATGGGCTGCTGTGTATGGGGTGCTGTGTGGGTGCTGGGGGGTGCTGTGTATGGGGTGCTGTGGGGAGTCCTGGAGCTGCCCCCCTTCGCCCCACCCCTTCTCCTGGTCCCCCAGCCCAGCAGGAGAGTCCACACCCCTCCTGGTGGTGGGTGATGGCGTGGGGGCTGCAGGCCATGAGGGGCCGCTCCTCCAGCAGGGCGCAGGGGTAGCCTGAGGATCAATCCCAAGCACTGGGGGCGCCAAGCTGGGTGCTGCGGGGTGGCGGGGTGGCGGCGGGGTGCCTGGTGCTGGGTGCGCGGGTTCCCCAGGGTGCACGGTGTCCCCACACCCGCCCTCCTCCTCCTCAGAGGTGCTGGCTTCCCGCTTCTGCTCTGGGAAGGTCCCGCATCCCCCCACAGCCCCGCACCCCCAAATCCCGCAGCACTCCAAGATCACGCTACACCCTGCGGAAGACCTCGCACCCCCACGCGAGGTCCCCCGTGGAAGAACCCCCAATATCCCGCCCCCAAGACCCCGCACATACAGGAAGATCCCGCAACCCCAGATCCCACTCCTAAAGATTCTCCCATCCCCACCCCCTGCATCCCACCAGAATCCACCTCCTCCGGGAAGACCCCAACCTCGGAGTCCCCCCCAATCCCACCGCCGAAGATCCCCACCCTCTGGACCCCCAAATACCACCCCCAGGTAGATCCCCACCCCCGGGATGCCCCCAAATCCCACCCCCGGGAAGACCCCCAGCGCCTGCCCCCCAAATCCCACCCCTGGGAAGACCCCCAACCCCTGTATCCCCCCAAATCCCACCGCCGGGAAGACCCCCACCCCCTGCCCCCCAAATCCCACCCCCGGGAAGACCCCCACCCCCTGCCCCCCAAATCCCAACCCCGGGAAGACCCCCACGCCCTGTATCCCCCCCAAATCCCACATCCGGGAAGACCCTCCAACCCCTGTATCCCCCAAATCCCACCCCCGGGAAGACCCCCACCCCCGCCCCCCAAATCCCACCGCTGGGAAGACCCCCACCCCCTGTATCCCCCCCAAATCCCACCGCCGGGAAGACCCCCACCCCTGCCCCCCAAATCCCACCGCCGGGAAGACCCCACCCCCTGTATCCCCCCCAAATCCCACCCCCGGGAAGACCCCACCCCCTGTATCCCCCCCCAAATCCCACCCCCGGGAAGACCCCACCCCCTGTATCCTCCCCAAATCCCACCCCCGGGAAGACCCCACCCCCTGTATCCCCCCCAAATCCCACCCCCCAGCCCCCAGTCCCGCCCCGTCCCCGCCCCCGAGCTTGGACCGTGTCCCGGGAGCTGCGGGTCTGGGCGCTGAGCCCCGCAGCGGCGCCGCTTCCCGCCTGCACCCCGGGGCCCAGGCCCCGGCCCCCGAGACCCGCAGCGGAGACCCCCGACCCCAGGCTTCCGCGGCCGCGACTGGAGCCCCCCGAGCGCCCGGCTTTGCCTCGAAGCCCGCGTCCCCGCGCCCACCAATTTGCCAGGCAGAGACTGGGTGCCCCCACCCAAGCGGCCGGACATGAACCAGACAGCGGGGGCCTCCAACAACTTGCGGCGCCCCCCCGGGCAAGGCCACAAGGTGAGGGACCCTCGCCGGGGGTGGGGGGTCGGGCACCCTCGCTGCGGGGTGCTCTCCGGCGGGCTGGCCGGCTGGGTGGGAGTCCCGGGTCCGAGCGGGGTGCTGAGAACACGTGGTGGCTGTGCGGGGCTCCCAGCCGCAGCTCCCTCCCGGACGCTGGGACCCTGCGACCCCGGGGTGCTTGGTCCCCGGCCCCCCCCGGCCCGCCCCTGGCAGCTGGGTGTTGTTGGCCTGGATGGCTGAGTTTCCGGGGTGCAGAGTATTGGGGGGAGGGGACACACACCAGGGCGACCCCTTGACCTGGGCCTGCTGGGAGGTCAGACTCGGCCTGGGGACACGTGGATGGGGCAGGTGCTTAACTTGTAATTTGCAAGGATTGCCTGGGGCCAGGGGGGGGGGAGCTGCAGACAGACAGACAGACAGCCACCACCACCACCACCGCCCCCATCCTGCAGAGCCTCTGGGGGCCCAGAGTGTGTGGGGTCAGAGCTGAGAGTCTGTCTCGGGACTCTGGGACTTTGGGGGGCAGGTGCTTAGTTTGCAATTTGCAATGATTGCATTGCCTGGGGCCTGGGGGCCTGCAGACAGACAGACATCCACCACCACCCCATCCTGCAGAGCCTCTGGGGGCCCAGAGTGTGTGGGGTCAGGGCTGAGAGTCTGTCCTGGGACCCTGGGGCTCTGGGGGGCAGGTCTCCACCTGCCCTATGACCTGCATCCTCCTGAGCTGTGTGTCACCCCCTGGGTAAGGAGACTCAGGACTGGGACCCTGGACCCTGCAGCAGTGTCTCTGCCCATGCACCCTCTCAGTGCCAGAGTTCTTCTGCGGTTTCCACCCCCTGAAGGGGAGCAGTCCGGACCTGGGGCCGCTGTGTGGGGCCCACCCTCTGTTCCATCTTGGGCTTTGCTGCGTGACCAGCTGCCTTGGGCTGTGTTTGTGTGAGGGGGGAGAGGATTAGCCGGGAATTAAGAGGGTCTCCGGCTAGTTCCTGTGGGTCCCTGGGCATCCCTGGTGGAGAAGAGCAGCGATGAGGTGGTGCTGGACGGAGGTGTTTCTGCCCAGGAGCAGCCAGGTGTTCCCCGCCCTCCCTTGGCCATGGAGACACCTGATTCAGTCCCTGGCCTCTGGCTCCGTGAACCAAGACACTTTTCCCATCGACACTTTTCCCGTCGACTATTGAATGCCTTGGGGGTATGTGGCAGCTGCTCGGATAAGGTTTTAAATGAAAAATCATCTGGTCTCACAGGTGGCTTGGTTAAGTGGCGGAGACATCTGTGGTGTCCGGTGTAGACCCCCCTTGGGCTCCAGTGTCCACGGGGCTTCTGGGGCTGAGCCCTTGGCCTGCTGGAAAGTGACCACACAGCTGCCGTTGACAAGGGGGGCGGCGGCTACTTAGCGGGACCGGGTGTAGCCACCTGTAACGTGGGGAGTGAGAGCTGGTGCTGTGGAGCAAGAAAGGCCAGTGCTTGAGGTGAGGAGGCCACGAGGCCAGCACACCTGTGACTCATTGTGGCCCAGCCATTGCCAAGAGCTGAAGG
>NC_080169.1:124154790-124167290 GCF_950295315.1 Erinaceus europaeus
AGGTTTGAGCCCCCGGCCCCCCCCTGCAGGAGAAAGCTTGGCCCGTGGTGAGCAGGGCTGCAGGTGTCTGTCTGTCTCCCTCCCTCTATCCCCCCCTCCCTTCTAGATTTCTGGCTGTCTCTCTCCAATCCATAAAAATAAATAAAAATAATTTTTTAGGATACAATTATAGAGAGGGGAGGGAAGGTAGAGAGAGAGAGAGGCAGAGACACCTGTAGCCCTACTCCACTGCTCATGAAACCTCCCCTACCTGCCTGTCCCCCCCAACTCCCCCTGCAGGCCTGATTAACATCATCTGGGGACAGACTCTAACTGCCCCCCACCCCAATTTCTGCAGGCCCCCAGAATGAATCAGCCAGGGAGAACTAAGCCCGTCTGTGCATCACAGTCTGGACCCGGCGGGCCTGGGGATGTGGGGGACTCCAAGACCCCGTTCAGCCTTGGCAAGCCCATAGCGGGCACACTGGCCCCCCGGCTTGGAGAAACACGGCCATTTCTGCCACGGCCCTGCCCTGGTCAGACGCCTCCCTCACCTCCTGGCTCTGCGGCCTCTGGGACCGGCACCCCCCGAGACAGCCGCCCCCACCCCCAGAGTGGGCCCCCGGGTGTGACAACATATTCCTGCAGCCGCCCCCACTGGCTGCCCAGTGCCATCCTTGTGACCCGAGCTCTGTGGGCCTTGGTGACACACCTCGGAATCTCAGGGGCACGGATTCTGCTATCTCTCTCTCTCTCTGTTTTAATATTTATCTTATTTTTTAAGAGACAGAGACCAGAGCCCTGCTCAGCTCTGGCTGATGGTGATGCTGAGGATTGAACCCGGGACTTTGGAGCCTCAGGCAGGAGAGTCTTTTGCAGAACCACTGTGCTGCTTCCCCTGCCTTAGTATCATTATTATTATTTCTCTAGAGCCCTGCTTAGTTCTGGCTGATGGTGGTGCTGGGGGTTGAACCTGGGACCTCAGAGCTTCAGGTAGGGAAGTCATTTTACAGAATTGTTATGCTGTCTCACCATTACAGTTATTATTATTATTTCTCCAGAGCCTTGCTTAGTTCTGGCTGATGGTGGTGCTGGGGGTTGAACCTGGGACCTCAGAGACTCAGGCAGAAGAATCTTTGTAACATTTCATTTATGTATTTGATGAGAGATAACACTACAGATAGGTACATAGGTAGCTAGAATAGAGACAGGGAGAGAGAGAGAGAGAGAGAGAGAGAGAGAGAGAGAGACCGAGACCAGAGCCCTGCTCAGCTCCGAGCCACAGGCAGGAGGTGGTTTGTATAACCACTGTGCTATTCCCCTGCCTGACTTGGCTTATTTTTAATGCAATACAGGCACACAGAGAGCCTGAGCCAGAGTCCTGCCCTGCCCTGGCTGGCGGTGGTGCTGGGGACTGAACCTGGGGCCCCAGAGCCTCTGGCCGCCAAGACTGAAAGACGTGACCCTCTGATGGGAACAGAGACCGTTGCATCTTCAACCTTTTATTTTTTTGGCCTCCAGGGTTATCGCCGGGGCTCGGTGTCTGAACTACAAATCCACTGCTCCCGGAGGCCATTTCCCCCCTTTTGTTGCCTCTGTGGTTATCATTGTTATTGTTGATGTTGTTAGTTGTTGGGTAGGACAGAGAAATGGAGAGAGGCGGGGAAGACAGAGAGGGGGAGGGAAAGACAGACACCTGCAGACCTGCCTCACTGCCTGTGAAGCGACTCCCCTGCAGGTGGGGAGCCGGGGGCTCGAACCGGGATCCTTACACCGGTCCTTGTGTTTCGCGCCACCTGAGCTTAACTTGCTGTGCTGCCGCCCGGCTCCCCAGGGCGACTCTTTTAGAATCCACTGCTCCTCAAGGACATTTTTCCCAGTGTTGTGGTTGTTAGGATAGAGAGACAGAGAGGAGGGGGAAGTAGAGAGGGAGAGAGAGGGCAGAGTAACGGCCTGCAGACCTGCTTCACCACTTGTGAAGAGACCCCCCCCCTGCAGCTGGGGACCCGGCGGCTCCAACTGGGATCCTTGTGCTTTGTGCTATGTGCACTTAGCCCAGTGCATGACTGCCCGCCTCCCTTAAAGAAATCTTATTTATTTATTATTGGAAACAAAGAGAAATTGAGAAAGGAGGGAGAGACAGAAGCAGAGAGAGACTGAAAGATGAGCTGCTCCACCAATCATGAAGCTTCCCCCCTGTAGGTGGGGACCAGGGGCTCGAACCCGGTCCTTGTGCACTGTGATGTGTGCGGTTAGCCAGGTGCACCACCGCCCGGTGCCCGTGGGTGATGCTTGACTCTCTCCTGACACACACAGCTCCCCAGATGACCCAGCTCAGTGACACCTGCACACCTCGGAGCCGGGGGCTGGGGGGCTGGGGGGCTGGGGGACTGGGGGGCTGGGTGGGAGCAGCAGGAGCAGGGAGGGTGGTCCAGAGACGGGGGGACACAGCTGGGCCCGATGTGGGCTCCAGGAGGCCCGTCCCCGAGCAGAGGCACAGAGCCCCCCAGCAGCAGGGTCACAGGACCGAGCAGATGCCCCATTTTCTGCCCAGCGCGGGAAGCCATCACAGCAGAGGAAGGGCAGAAAGCACCGTCTTACCCGTGAGGAATCTTGCTCAGGACATAATAGCCTGTGTAGGAGTATCGATAGATCTGAAAGAGACAGAGAAGCAGAAGCAGTACTGAGTACTGAGTACTGAGTCAAAGGCTGTCACTTGTTTGCCCAAATCGCTGCAGGTCAAACCAATCAGAACAAAACCAAGACAACGGTCAGTGAAGCCCTTCACAATGATTTGCTCTTTAAAGAGTCTCTGCATTTATTTATTGGGTCCTGAGAGACATTGAGAGGACAGGGGAGAGGGAGAGGGAGAGAGACAGAGAGACCCCTGCAGACCTGACCTCACCACTTGTGAAGCTTCCCCCCTGCAGGTGGGGAGCCGGGGCTTGAACCCGGGTCTTTGTGCACGGTAATGTGAGTGCTCAACCAGGTGCGCCACTGCATTGTCTCTTACTTATTTTTATTTTTTTAGTGATTTACTATTGACTTATAAAATTATGAGATAATAGGGGTCTAACTGCACCCTGTTCCCACCCCCAGAGTCCTGTGTCCCAGTCCCTCCACTGGAAACTGCAGTGGTTCTCCCAAGGTCACCAACACGGGCTGACTATTATTTCTGTATCATCTGTATTTATATGTATTTGCCCATCTTTTTTTAATATTTACTTATTTATATTTATTCCCTTTTGTTGTCCTTGTTGTTGTAGCCTTGTTGTGGTTATTATTGTTGTTGATGTCATCATTGTTGGATAGGACAGAGAGAAATGGAGAGGGGAGGGGAAGACAGAGAGGGGAGAGAAAGACAGACACCTGCAGACCCACTTCACCGCCTGGGAAGCGACTCCCCTGCAGGTGGGGAGCCGGGGGCTCGAACTGGGATCCTTCTGCCGGTCCTTGTGCTTTGCACCACCTGCGCTTAACCCGCTGCGCTACCGTTCGACTCCCATATTTGCCCATCTTTTCCCTGGTCCTGCCGTCGCCCCCTCTCTGAGTCTCCCCCACACCTGCTGCTGCTTCCGAGTGTCCTTCCTTTCCCTCTTCTCTCTCAGATGAGAGACTCAGCCCCTGGCTTCCTCTGCTGTTTCCAGATTCTCTTCCCACTCAGTGACGGGATGAAAGCAAGATTCCTAGGGAGTATAGCACAGCGGGTTAAGCGCACATGGCGCAAAGCGCAGGGACCGGCCTAAGGATCCCGGTTCGAGCCCCCGGCTCCCCACCTGCAGGGGAGTCGCTTCACAGGCGGTGAAGCAGGTCTGCAGGTGTCTGTCTTTCTCTCCCCCTCTCTGTCTTCCCCTCCTCTCTCCATGTCTCTCTGTCCTATCCAACAACGAGGACATCAATAACAACAATAATAATAACTACAACAATAGAAAACAAGGACAATAAAAAGGGAATAAATAAATAAATATTTTAAAAATTTAATAAAAAAGCAAGATTCCTGGTGACAGACACTTCAGGCCCTGATGGAGTTGGGGTTCAGAGCCCTCTGGGCATGTCCCCCTGACATGTCTCCCCCTCTGGGAGCAGGGACCCAAATTCTCTATGGGGAGCAGCAGGTGGGAGTTCTGGCTTCTGTCACTGCTTCTCCGCTGGACATGGGTTTTGGCAGGCCTGACCAGTCTTGAGTGTGACCGGGGCCCTTTATGTCCCTATGTCTGCCACAAGCACCCCAAACCTGAGCTCCTCCTCCCCAAGTGTCTGTGGAAGCCCCGCTCCATGCAGAGGCCCCTCTCCGGGGTCTGGGGTCTCCCATGCCACCGGGTGCCACCACCAGCATGGCGCCTGCCCACCCCTTCTGTCCTGGCTGGTGGCCCAGTGCGTCCCCAGCCCGCTGTGGAAGCTGAAGAGACAGTGTCCCTAGCGAGCCCGCATGGAAGGCAGAGACACTCTCCCTTCTGACGAGGGCACTCGGGCCCCGTCTCTGCACCCGCCAAGTCACTACATGCTGCTTTTGTCAAGTCATCCAGCCCTCTGGCTCCCGTGGTTCTGAAAGGTCAGCTTTTCTCCACGACTTTGGTTCACACGAGGTTCACACAAGGACACACAGGGAAAGCAAAAAATGCCAACTTCCAGAGAGACCTGTGCGCACCTGTGTTCACAGCACAATGTGTAACAGCCACAACCTGGAAGCAACCCAGGTGTCCAACAACAGCTGAGTGGCTGAGCAAGCTGTGGTCTAGATACACAGTGGAATACTACTCAGCTGTGAAGAAGGATGGAGTCACCTTCTTTCCCTCCTCTGGGATGGAGCTGGAAGGAATCCTGTGACGTGAGATCAGCCAGAAAGAGCAGGAGGAAGATGGGCTGATCCCACTCAGGGACAGAAGTGGAGAAATCAGAACAGAAGGGGAAACGCCAAGCAGAACGTGGACTGGGTTTGGTGTCTTGCCCCAAAGTAAAGGACTCTGGGGGTGGGGGGGCTTTCAGGTCCTGGTGCAGATGGTGGAGGAGGCCCTGGGTTGGGGGAGAGGCTCTTGCAAAAAAAAAAAACTGAGATATTTTATATATGTACCAATAACTGTATTTACTGTGAACCATTAAACCCTCTCCCTAATAAAAACATTAAGAAAGAAAGAAGGAGAGAGAGAGAGAGAGAGAGAGAGAGAGAGAGAGAGAGAAAGGAATGCAGAGCTGTCTGTCTCTGGGACGAGGCGGAGCAGGGGAGACGGCCTGTCTCCTGTTGCCCCTGCCCAGCGCCTTCTCCTCCGCCTGTGGGTCACGGCCAGGGCCCTCACACAGGACACACAGGTAGCCACTTGGAAATACACAAAGAGTTAAATATCTTTTTATTTATGCTGCACTGCTACAAAGTCAAGGGCTCTGGGGTGGGTGGGGGGGTTCAGGTCCTGGAACAGGATGGCAGAGACCTGGAAGGGGCTGAATTGTTCTGCGGGAAACTGAGACACGTGGACGGGGCAGACGGCACAGTGGTTACGCTGAGAGACTCTGAGTCCTGAGGCTCCAAAGTCTCAGGCTCATGGTGACTTCACACTTGCCCCGTCTTGGACGGGGCCTGAAGGAATCATGTGGAGTGAGGTCAGTCAGAAACAAGAGGATGAGTAAGGGGCCGGCTGGTGGCGCACCTGGTTGTGCACACATGGGACAGGGCACAAGGACCCGGGTTCGAGCCCCTGGTCCCCACCTGCAGGGGGAAAACTTCACGAGTGGTGAAGCAGGGCTGCAGGTGTCTCTCCCTTCCTCCTCAATTTCTGGCTATCTCTAGCCAATAAATAAAGATAATTAAAAAAATTAAAAAAAAAGGATGAATATGTGCTGATCTCACTCAGGGACAGAAATTGAAAAACAAGATCAGAAGGGAAATGCTAAGCAGAACCTGGGCTGGAGTTGGCGTCTTGCACCAAAGCAAAGGACTGGGGTGGGGGTGGGGGGCTCAGGTCCTGGAGCAGGATGGCAGAGGAGGACCTAGTGGGGGCTGGACTGTTACGTGGAGACTGGGCAAAGTTATGCATGTGCAAACTACTGAATTTCACTGTCAGTATAAACCATTAATCCCCCCAATAAGGAAACTAAAAAATCCAGTATACAGAGCCTGGACATCACCTCCTACATCCCTGACCTTCCTCAGTGACTTTCTTCCCTTTAAAAAACATATTCAGGGGGACGGGTGGCAGTGCACCTGGTTAAGCGCTCACATTACAGTGCACAAGGACCCGGGTTCGAGCGCCTGTCCTCACCTGCAGGGGAAAAGCTTTGTGAGTGGTGAAGCAGGGCTGCAGGTGTCTGTCTCTCTCTCCCCTCTATCTCTCCCTCCCCTAGAAATTTCTGTCTCTATCCAATAATAAGCAAAATCATAAAAGATTCATTTACTCACTGAGAGAGAGAGAGAGAGAGAGAGAGAGGTCAGAGCACCCTTCAGTTCTGGCATAAGGTGGTGCCAGGGCCTGAACCTGTAACCTTGGGGCCGCAGGCACACAGGCCTGTGTCTGACCGGCCGAGGTGTCCCCTCACGAGCAGGAAGCAGGGGGAGAGCCGGGGCCTCCCTGGGGCAAGTGAGGTGCCGAGCTGGTGCTCTGAGCCTCTTGCCCGCGGGTCCTGCTCCCGCCACGGCCCCGCCTGCGGCTGCGGTGCAGAAGTGCTCCCATCGGACAGATCAGAAACGGTGGCTTCCTGAGCTGGGGCGGTAGCAGAGCCGTTCTGCAAAAGACCTGAGGCTCCAAGGCCCCAGGTTCAATCCCCACCACCACTAGCCAGAGCTGAGCAGGACTCTGGCCTCCCTGTCTCCCTGTCTTCCTGTCTCCCTCTCTCTCTCTCCCTGTCTCCCTCTCTCTCTCCCTCTCTCTGTCTCCCTGTCTCCCTCTCTCCCTGTCTCCCTCTCTCTCTCCCTGTCTCCTTGTCTCCCTGTCTCCTTGTCTCCCTGTCTCCCTGTCTCCCTGTCTTCCTGTCTCTCTCTCTCTCTCCCTGTCTCCCTCTCTCTCTGTCTCCCTCTCTCCCTCTCTCTCTCTCTGTCTCCCTCTCTCTCTCTCCCTGTCTCCCTCTCTCTCTCCCTCTCTCTGTCTCCCTGTCTCCCTCTCTCCCTGTCTCCCTCTCTCCCTGTCTCCCTCTCTCTCTCCCTGTCTCCCTGTCTCCTTGTCTCCCTGTCTCCCTGTCTTCCTGTCTCTCTCTCTCTCTTCCTGTCTCTCTCTCTCTCTCCCTGTCTCCCCCCTCTCTCCCTGTCTTCCTCTCTCTCTCCCTGTCTCCCTGTCTCCCCCTCTCTCTCTCCCTGTCTCCCCTCTCTCTCCCTGTCTTCCTGTCTCCCTCTCTCTCTCCCTGTTTCCCTGTCCCCCTGTCATTACAAAACAATGTGTGTGTTCAGCTACGTGCAGCACCCCCCAGCCCCGCTCCTTGTTCTTCAGATAAAATTTATGGTCCAAGGGGGAATGTGGCAGGAAAAGTATCTTGCAAAAGCCCAGGATAACCTCCTTCCTTCCTTCCTTCCTTCCTTCCTTCCTTCCTTCCTCCCTTCCCTCCCTCCCTCCCTCCCTTCCTTCCCTCTTTCCATCCTCCTTCCTTCATTTCTCTCCTTCTTTCTTTAGTTAATTTGATATGACTGAGAGAAACTGAGAGAAAGGGGGGTAGAGAGGGAGAGAGAGACACACACACAGACCCCTGCAGCCCTGTTTCACCATTCATGAAGCTTTCCCCTGCAGGTGGGGACCAGGGGCTTGAACCCGGGTCCTTGCCTATAGTCATATGTGCACTTAACCAAGTGCACCACTGCCGGGACCTGGATAACACTTTCAGTAAGGACAGATTCTCAGGGGCTCCGGGGGTGGTGCACCCAGTTCACAGCAACATGACCATGAGGAAGGACCCAGGTTCGAGCCCCCGCTCCCCACCGGCAGGGGGCTAAGCTTCATGAGCAGTGAAGCAGGGCTGCAGGTCTCTCTCTCTCTGTCTGTCTGTCTGTCTCTCCCTTTGTATCTCTCACTCGCCTTTCAGTTTCTCTCTGTTTCTATCCAGTAAATCGAGAGGAAAAAGAAAAAGGGGGAAATGCTGTGAGGAGCGGTGGTTGGCTGTTAGTGCTGGCACCGAGCCCCAGAGACAACCCCGGTGGCAAAAAGATAAAGGAAGGAAGGCAGGAAGGAAGAGAGAGAAAGAGAGAAAGAATAAAGAAGAGAAAAGAAAAGGAACAAATACAGGCCTCAGATCAAACCGGTGGGGTTTACAGTCAAAAACATTTATACCCCTTTCCCATATTAGGGAGCTACTCTCTTCCCTGATCCAGTTTTCTGGCCCTTTTTCCAGCCATGACATCGTCTCCCCAGACAATAACTTGGATCCACCTGCATATCAGATGTCAGGCTCAGAAAAAACTAGTAAAGTTGCGGGCCCCTTGGAATAGACCTAAAATAGACTTATTAGCTTTTTCCAAAACGGAGACCCCCAACTCTTCATGTGCAATATTCCAGCTTTTAGGTTCATGGTTGGTCAACAACTTGTTTGGCTTTGTATGTTAGCTCTCTTTTCAGCCACCAGGTTCCAGATTCCAGCAGGATGCCGACCAGACTTCCCTGGACAGACAGCCCCCCAATGTGTCCTGGAGCTCCGCTTCCCCAGAGCCCTGCCCCACTAGGGAAAGAGAGAGACAGGCTGGGAGTGTGGATCCACCTGTCAACGCCCATGTTCAGCAGGGAAGCAATGACAGAAGCCAGACCTTCCACCTTCTGCATCCCACAGTGACCCTGGGTCCATGCTCCCAGAGGGATAAAGAATAGGAAAGCTGTCAGGGGAGGGGATGGGATACAGAGTTCTGGGGGTGGGAACTGTGTGGAGTTGTACCCTTCTTATCCTATGGTCTTGTCAATATTTCCATTTTATAAATAATAATAAAAAAGGAACAAATTAGGATGAGGAGTCTCCCGGCCTCCCCACGACAGTGCTGAGACACGGTGCCTCAGTGAGGTACCCATTCTGTTGCCTCCTCTGTCTCCTGGGTGGCAGTGTGGCCTCAAACGAGACCCCCCAGGACCCCCCCCCCCCGGCTGCCTGGGGACTCAGAGCTCTCTAACGATGAAGAGACAGACGGTTCTCTGGGGCTGACACAGGACAGCGGGACTCACCGGCTCCACGTTGTAGGCGAACAGGGCGTACTCCTTATCGGGAGAGATCTCGTAGCGGATGGCTCTCAGAGACTCCTGAGGGCAAAGAAAAGCAGAGCGTTTTCAAGGATCCCACATAACAGGCGGAGAGTCTTGCAGCCCACTGCAGACATCACAGGGAGACCCTGCCACGGCCTGTCAGAAAGCGGCCTCCTGGGGGTCGGGCGGTAGCTCAGCGGGTTAAGCGCAGGTGGCGCAAAGTACAAGGACCCGTAAGGATACCGGTTCAAGTTCCCGGCTCCCCACCTGCAGGGGAGCCGCTTCCCAGGCGGTGAAGCAGGTCTGCAGGCGTCTGTCTTTCTCTCCCCCTCTCTGTCTTCCCCTCCTCTCTCCATTTCTCTCTGTCCTATCCAACAACAACGACATCATTCATAACTACAATAATAATAACAACAACAATGATAAACAACGAGGGCAACAAAATGGGAAAAATGGCCTCCAGGAGCAGTGGATTCGTAGTGTTGGCACCGAGCCCCAGTGATAACCCTGGAGGCAAAAAAAAAAAAAAAAGAAAAGAAACAAAGAAAAGAAAGAGAATTTCCAAAATTGTAGCCTCAGCAAATGTGCGTATGATATGGCTGTGGTGTTTGCCAGGAAAGCCGGGAATACAGGGCACGTGAGGAAGACTCCACGCCGAGACCCGGAGACAGACGGTGGCACCAGACTGAGATGACGCAGGTGAGACTGACTCTGAAACGCCAGTCAGCAAGGTCACTGCCGTGTTCCGTCTGACTGCCTGTCACACCAGCTCTGCAGCGGGGCTGCCTCTGCCCCCTAGACGGACCCCCCCCCCCAGTGGTGTATCTGACGCTGAGGCCAAACCTTCCCAGACACAGCTGGCAGGAGAGGTAACAGTAACCGTAACCATAACAGTAATGGAGGCAGCCAGACCCTGGGCAGTGGGTCCAAGCCCCCACCCCTCACCTGCAGCCTCTGTTTCTTTTTTTTTCTTTTTTTAAAAAAATTTTTATATTTATTTTCCCTTTTGTTGCCCTTGTTTTTTATTGTTGTAGTTATTGTCGTTATTATTGCTGTCATTATGTTGGATAGGACAGAGAGAAATGGAGAGAGGCGGGGAAGACAGAGAGGGGGAGAGAAAGACAGACACCTGCAGACCTGCTTCACCGCCTGTGAAGCGACTCCCCTGCAGGTGGGGAGCCGGGGGCTCGAACCGGGATCCTTATACCAGTCCTTGCGCTTTGCGCCACCTGCGCTTAACCTGCTGTGCCACCACCCGACTCCCACTTCCTTTTTTCTTTAATTGGATAGGACAGAAAAGAAATCGAGAGGAGGAAGAAAGAAGGAGAGGGACAGAGACCCCTGCAGACCTGCTTCACCACTCGGGAAGCTTCCCCCCTGCAGGTGGGGAGCCGGGGGCTCAAACCAGGATCCTTACGCCCGTCCTTGAGCTTTGTGCCACGTGCGCTTATCCCTCTGTCTTCTTCTTTTTTAAGTACATTTATTCACTGGATAGAGACAGCCAGACACTTAGAAGAGGGGGAGATGAAAGGGGAGAGACAGAGACGCCTGCCCAGCCTTTTTCTGTCATGATTTCTGCTCTCAGCCTTCACCCCCGCAGAAGCCGGCACTGTCCCTTTGTTCGGGGTTGCAGTTATCAGAAAGATCGGAGCTCCTGGCCCGCACGTAATAAACTCCCTTTCTCCCCTCACCCGCCTCGACTCCAGTCTTCCTGATTATTAAGAGTTCACCAACATGAGGTCGGAGACAGTCCAGTTTGACGTCTCGCCAGCACCTGCAGACGTCTCGCCAGCACCTGCACGGCCACGGCCTCCCCACTGGGCATTCCCACCCACCCACGCTGCACTCACTGTGTTTTGACATAACAGCTAAAAAAGAATCATTTTCCTGTGTGTGTGTGTGTGTGTGTGTGTGTGTGTGTGTGTGAGAGAGAGAGAGAGATAGAGAGCGAGGGGAAGAGAGAGAGAAGAAGAAGACAGAGAGAGGGAGAGAGAGGGAGAGAGAGAGAGAGAGAGAAAGAGACAGGGAGAGAGAGAGGGAGAGAGAGGGGAGGGGAGAGAGAGGGAGAGAGAGAAAGAGAGAGGGAGAGAGAAAGAGAGAGGGAGAAAGGAGGAGAGAGAGGGGGGAGAGAGGGAGAGAGAGGGGGAGAGAGAGAGAGGGAGAGAGAGGGGAGAGAGGGAGAGGGAGAAGGAGAGGGAGGGAGTGGGGGAGAGAGAGGGAGAAAGAGAGGGAGAGAGAGAGGGAAAGGGAGGGAGTGGGGGAGAGAGGGAGAAAGAGAGAAAGGGGGAGAGAGGGAGAGAGAGAGAAAGGGGGAGAGAGAGGGGGAGAGAGAGAGAGGGAGTGGGGGAGAGAGAGGGGAGAGAGAGAGAGAGAGGGAGTGGGGGAGAGAGAGGGAGAGAGAGAGAGAGGGAGTGGGGGAGAGAGAGGGGAGAGAGAGAGAGGGAGTGGGGGAGAGAGGGGAGAGAGAGAGGGAGTGGGGGAGAGAGAGGGGAGAGAGAGAGAGGGAGAGGGAGGGAGGGAGTGGGGGAGAGAGAGGGAGAGAGAGAGGGAGTGGGGGAGAGAGAGGGGAGAGAGAGAGAGGGAGAGGGAGGGAGTGGGGGAGAGAGAGGGAGAGAGAGAGGGAGTGGGGGAGAGAGAGGGGAGAGAGAGAGAGGGAGAGGGAGGGAGTGGGGGAGAGAGAGGGAGAGAGAGGGAGTGGGGGAGAGAGAGGGGAGAGAGGGAGGGAGTGGGGGAGAGAGAGGGAGAAAGAGAGGGAGAGAGAGAGAGGGAGACAGAGAAGGAGAAAGGGGGAGAGAGAGAGGGAGAGGGAGAGGGAGAGGGAGGGAGGGAGGGAGGTAGAGAGAGAGAGAGAACTCATGCTCAGTTGCTGATGGACAGCAGAATGAGACACAGAATGAATGCTGGTGGCAGAGGCTCTGATGCAAACCTGGAATTTAATTTTTTTTCTGTGCCGGCACTGAGTCCACTGCTCCTGTGGCCATTTTCTAGTTCTATCTGATAGGGCAGAGAGACTGGGAGAGACAGAGACAGAGAGACAGGAGAGACTGCTCCCAACGCTTCTCCCTGCAGGTGGGGAGCGGGGGCTAGAACCCGGGTCCTTGCTAGCCTGGTGCACCGCCGCCTGGCCCCACCCTGAAATTCTTCTCAGCAGACAGTGGGGCAGGACTGAACCCTGAGCACTGGGCCGTGCGGTGACCTGCCGTCGGACCCCACCCCAACCCCCCCCCCCCCCAAGCCTGAGAATCCCCGAGAGGCCAAGTGGGATTTTGCTGACCACCTTCCCGGGCCCTCAGCCCCATACGCCTGCCTTCCTCTCACCAGCCCTGTGCCTCGAACTTCGGCTGTCAGGCAGGGCGGCCTGGTAGATTTTTTTTTCCCAGAGCC
>NC_080169.1:124172290-124234790 GCF_950295315.1 Erinaceus europaeus
TCCTTTTTCCAACCATGACACCATCTCCCCAGACAATAACGTGTGTGCAGCTGCATGTTAGCTGCCAGGCTCAGGCAAAAACAGTTGGTCACGACCCCCTTCTAATATGCCTAAAATAGACCTACTAGCTTTTTCCAAAACGGAGACTCCAAATCTTCATCCGCAGCATTATTGCCTTTAGGTCCATGATTGTTCAACAACTTGTTTGGCTTTGTATGTTAACTCTCTTTTCAGCCACCAGGTTCCAGATGCTACCATGATGCCAACCAGACTTCCCTGGACAGACAACCCCACCAATGTGTCCTGGAGCTCCGCTTCCCCAGAGCCCTGCCCCACTAGGGAAAGAGAGAGGCAGACTGGGAGTATGGATCCACCTGCCAACACCCATGTTCAGCGGGAAAGCAATGACAGAAGCCAGACCTTCCACCTTCTGCATCTCACAATGACCCTGGGTCCATACTCCCAGAGGGATAAAGAATAGGAAAGTTATCAGGGGAGGAGATGGGACACAGAGATCTGGTGGTGGGAACTGTGTGGAGTTGTACCCCTCTTATTCTGTGGTTTTGTCAGTGTTTCCATTTTATACATAAAATTAAAAAAAAAAAAAAGATTGACACACACTGCGAGTAAAAGGCTGGAACACTGAGAACCAGAGCCGAAAGTCTCCGAGAGCCCAGGCTGCTGGCAGAGAGGGGAGGGATCCAACAGGGAGAGGAGGAGGGGAAATCCTGTTTTCTGGGCGCAGGAGTGACTGAGCCAGTGTGGAGCTGAGATGCTGCTTGTCACAACAGCAGGTGACTGAAAACACCCTGCAAACGGGATTCATCCAAATGGTCCTGGCGCTTTGTAGCCAAGTCTCTGAGATGTTATTTACCCACATCCTTTTTAAAATACTGACTTTATGTCGGGCGGTAGCGCAGCAGGATAAGCACATGTGGTGCAAAGCGCAAGGACCGGTATAAGGATCCAGGTTCGAGCCCCCGGCTCCCCACCTGCAGGGGAGTCACTTCACAGGCGGTGAAGCAGGTCTGCAGGTGTCTGTCTTTCTCTCCCCCTCTGTCTTCCCTCCTCTCTCCATTTCTCTCTGTCCTATCCAACAATGATGACATCAATAACTACAATAATAATAACCACAACAATGGTAAAAAAAAAAACACAAAAAACCAAGGACAACAAAAGGGAAAAAAAATAGCCTCCAGGAGCAGTGGATTTGTGGTGCAGGCACCGAGCCCCAGCAATAACCCTGGAGGCAAGAAAAAAAAAGAGAGAGCTTCATAAGACAGACAGACAGAAGGCAGCAGGGGAGCCTCACACAAGCCAGACCTGCACTCTGTTAGCTGAGCTGTCTCCTCCACCCGTCTCTAGCCACATAAAGTGACCCTCCTGTCAGCACTCACTGAGCTGCTTTCCACCAAGTGAGACTGTGGGGAAGAGGACGGTGACCACATGCTGGAGAGGCTGTGAGGACAAAGGAGCCTCCTCACTGCTGGTGGGAATGTCAGTGGTCCAGCCCCTGTGCAGGGCAGTCTGGAGACTCTCAGAAGCTAGAAGTGGACCTGCCCTCGGACCCTGCAATTCCTCTCCTGGATAGATCCTCAGGAACACAACACACTCATCCAGAAAGATCTGTGTGTACCTGTGTTCACAGCAGCACAATGTGTAACAGCCACAACCTGGAAGCAACCCAGGTGTCCAACAACAGCTGAGTGGCTGAGCAAGCTGTGGTCTAGATACACAGTGGAATACTACTCAGCTGTGAAGAATGAAGAATTCACCTTGTTCCCCTCCTCTTGACTGGAATTAGAAGGAATCCTGTGAAGTGAGCTCATCCAGAAAGAGAAGAATGGGGAGCTGGGCAGTAGCGCAGCCAGTTAAGCGCAGGTGGCACAAAGCACAAAGACCTGCGCAAGGATCCCGGTTTGAGCCCCCGGCTCCCCACCTGCAGGGGAGTCGCTTCCCAGGCGGTGAAGCAGGTCTGCAGGTGTCTGTCTTTCTCTCCCCCTCTCTGTCTTCCCCTCCTCTCTCCATTTCTCTCTGTCCTATCCAACAACAACATTAATAACAATAGTAACGACGGCAATAAAACAACAAGGGCAACAAAAGGGAATAAATAAATAAATTAAAAAAAAAGAAAGAGCAGGAGGCAGATGGGCTGATCTCACTCAGGGACAGAAGTGGAGAAATCAGAACAGAAGGAGAAACACCAAGCAGAACGTGGGCTGGGTTTGGCGTCTTGCCCCAAAGCAAAGGACTCTGGGTAGTGGGGGGCTCTCAGGTCCTGGTGCTGATGGAGGAGGAGGCCCTGGGCTGGGGGAGAGGGTCTGCAGACGCCTGTCACGGGGAGATGAGAAGCTGTGCCCATGTGTGAACGCTGTGCTGGAAGCTGTTAGCACCCCCCTTTCAATGATTCGGAAAAGAACAAAGAAATCGGGGAAAGCAGAAAGACACGTCTTCCTCCTCCTCCTCCTCCTCCTCCTCCTGCGTCAGGGGAGACCGTCTCTCTCTCTAGGGACGGCGGTTCTGAGCCTCTCTGCACCCGTCCTCGTGCGGCCAACTCTGGGTCCTCCGGGCTCCCTCCCCCACCCACAGGCGCTGAGGTCCCGGGGCTTCCTGCCACCTTCCCGTGACCACCGCTCCCCCTCATTCTCCTTCCAGTCCTCTCCTTTCCTTCCTGTCTTCATCTTGCTCCGGCTTGCAGTCTCTAGCTTCTTTCCCTCGTTTGTTCAGGTGGGCACTTGGATCTTTGGTCTGATTTTTCCACCTCTTCTAATACGACTATTAAAACCATGACATCTCTCCCTGGAGGATGTCGGCCTCAGCTCCCAAAGTCTAAAAGGACGGATTCTATGATTATTCAGCTATGATTCTCCCTGTAATGTCTGCCTGGCTCAGTGGTTATTCAAAAAGATCTCAATTTCCAAACGCGGAAAATTATTCTGGTCTTATTTTTATAGATTGTTAATTTAAGTTTGTTGGGTCCAAGGCTATTTCCCACACGGCACGAAATTTCTGTAACTCATCAAGGCGTGTTTATAGCCTCAGACATCCTGTGAGGGGACCAGATGTTGCCTTAATCAGATCATGGAGGGGGCCGGCTTGGGCCCGTCATGGTCCCGTCATGGTCCTCTCTGTTTTCTGTTATTTCCCTCAGCTCCATGTCTCTGAGCTAGGTTTTCCTGCCTGGATCTCTAAGACAAGTCTACTTCCCCTATTTTTAGCTACATTTATTTGCATCTCAGTAGATGTGCTAGGGGTTACAATGTGAAGTCTGAGTACTTCACTCCCCATGAAGAAGGACAAAGTTTCATTTCTTGTGACATAAGAAATCTGCTCAGCCCCAAGCTGCTCTAAGGCGCGTTGATCAGAGAATCTCTCTCCCCCCCCAAGCTGCTCTAAGGCGCGTTGATCAGAGAATCTCTCCCCCCCCTTTTTTTTTTGCTTCCGGGGTTATTGCTGGGGCTCAGTGCCTTCACCAGGAATCCACTGCTCCTGGAGGCTATTTTTTCCTCTTTTGTTGCATTGTTGTTGTGGTTATTATTATTGTTGTTGTTATTGGATAGGACAGCGAGAAATGGAGAGAGGAGGGGAAGACAGAGAGGAGGAGAGAAAGACAGACACCTCCAGACCTGCTTCACCGCCTGGGAAGCGACTCCCCTGCAGGTGGGGAGCCGGGGCTCGAACTGGGATCCTTTCGCCAGTCCTTGTGCTTTGCTGCTTTGCGCCACCTGTGCTTAACCCGCTGTGCTACCGCCCGGCCCCCAAGTCGGAGTACTTTTTATATTCCACAACATGACAGGCTGGGAGTATGGACACACTGTGAATTTGCCAAACGGATCCCATCCAGCCTGTCACACTGGCACCCAACTGCCCGCAGACGCATCAGCGCAGAAGACAGGCGGAGATCCACCCTCGGAGGGCAGTCGGGGAGGTGGGCGACCTGGTGGTCATGTCCAGGGACGCCTTTCCTGCCCGCCCCAGGCCCCGCCTGGCTTGTTCTGCCCCTTGTCACAGAAGGCAGCACTGAAGTTGCAATCCAGAGGCCTGCTCGGGCGGGGGTGTGAGGAACGGGGGGGGGGGGGGGGGGAGGGGCTGGGGGAAGACTTTCTTTTTCTTTTCTTTTTTAAAACATTTATTTAAGAAAGGAGACATTAACAAAACCATAGGATAAGAGAGGTACAGCTTCACACCATTCCCACCACCAGATCTCCGTATCCCATCCCCTCCCCTGACAGCTTTCCCATTCTCTATCCCTCTGGGAGCATGGACCCAGGGTCATTGTGGGGTGCAGAAGGTGGAAGGTCTGGCTTCTGTCATTGCTTCCCCACTGAACATGGGCGTTGACAGGTGGATCCATACTCCCAGTCTGCCTCTCTCTTTCCCTAGTGGGACAGGGCTCTGGGGAAGCGGAGCTCGAGTGGGCAGAGGATATGAACAAGCCGTTCACTTCAGAGGAGATCCAAGATCCAAAGTCTAACAAACATGAAGAACTGCTCCAGGGGCAGACTTTCATACCGTCCAGATACTGGGCTGTGGGGAAAGCTGCTAGGCTTTTTGTTGTGCTTTAGTGCCGACTGATAACATGAGAACAGCGACGTAATTCCACACTGTGCCCACCACCAGACTGTCTTCCCCAGGGCCTGGGCCAACCTGCATCCTCACCAGCAGGCAGGAGAGGCCCTTTCCCCCACAGCCTCTCCAGCAGAAAGAGAGAGACCAAGGCCGAATGATCTCACTTTCAAACACACTTGAGAACAAAAGACAATCAGGGAAACACAGGTGAAACTGGGGCTGGGGGTGGCGTCTGGCGTCAAAGCAGAGGACTCTGGGAAGGAGGGAGGGGGCAGGGTGAAGACACACTGGGGTCCTGGTTTGTCTCCTAGACCAGTGTCAAGGGGAGATGAGAGGCTGCACCTATGTGTTAGAGGCTACACTGTGAGCCACTAGCCCCCAGTAACAACAACAATGATCATAAATAATAAATAATGATAATGATAATAAGCAACAAAGAAATAAAGGGGAAGCAAAGCAGAACTGGGGCAGGTGGGCAGGGAGGGGCTGGCTGGGTCGGGGGGCCTCAGGGGTCCTGGTGCAGGGCGGAGGGCCAGGACCCGAGTTGGGGTAAGTGTCCTTCCCCGGGGGAAGTGGGAGCTGCCCTCCTGTGCCCAGCTGCACTGTGGTTTGTTAGCCTCAGTAAAGGAAAAAGCTTCAATAAAAATAAGATTTATCCTAAAGAGAAAAGGGAGTCGGGCGGTAGCGCAGCGGGTTAAGCGCAGGTGGCGGAAAACGCAGGGACCGGCGTCAGGATGTGGTTCCAGCCCCCGGCTCCCCACCTGCAGGGGAGTCGCTTCCCAGGCGGTGAAGCAGGTCTGCAGGTGTCTGTCTTTCTCTCCCCCTCTCTGTCTTCCCCTCCTCTCTCCACTTCTCTCTGTCCTATCCAACAACAACAACAGCAATGACAACAATAAATCCAATGCCAAGGGCAACAAAAAAAAAAAAAAAGGAAGAAAAAGATGCAGAAAACAGAATGCAGATCACCCCCAGGGCTGCGGCCGCTCCCGTCTGTAGCACAGCTTCCTGATTCTGTCAAGGGCCACGAACTCCAGTCTCCCTCCACCCCCCCCCCCCCCAGGACATGTCCTGGGTCCCGGGCAAGGCCGGTGGGTGGTTCCCTCCGCGGACTCCTCTCATGCTGACAGGTTCTCCCAGCCGAGAAGAGATGAAGCCCTGCTCTGGCCTCCACTCACAAGCTGGCCCTTTGACTCCGTGCTGCTGAATGAGAAGGAAACACTCTCGGCCATTTGTAGTGGGGAAGCCTATTTTTAGAGCAGGTCTGAAATTCTGCGCTGCGGTCTGGGGCGGTATGTGGTCTTCCGGATGAAGGAGAGGGACAGACTAGAATATTCCATGAAGATGAGGTCCCCTCAGCTCATCTTTCTGCGCTTCCTGTCAGCTTCTCTCTCTCTCTCTTCTCTTTCTCGCTCCTCCTCTCTCTCTCTCTCTCCCCCTCTCTTCCTCTCTCTCTTTCTCTTCCTCTCTCCCTTTCCCCCTCTCCTCCTCTCTCTCCCTCTCTCCTGTCTTTCTCTCCTCTCTTTCACTCTCTCCCTCTCTCTCTCTTCTTTCTCTCCTCTCTTTCACCCTCTCCTCCCCCCCCCCCAATAGTATCCAAGCACGTGTAAGACATCATCGCAGGGCTGTGGGCGTTGGCAGGGGGAGCTGTGTGCCCACCAAGGGGACCAGCCGGCGCTCAGTTCACGATCTGGGTGGCGCCAGGCATCCCATAACCACCAGGATTCACAGCCCAGATGGAGAAGTCAGACGCCCAGCTACCACCCAGAGGGACTCTGTCCTGGGCACTCTATTTCTGTTTAACATTCCTTTTCTTTCAACTTTTATTGGGAGGGGGGATTCATGGTTTACAATCAATACAGCTGTGGGTCCATGTGTCACGCTTCTGTTTTCTGCAAACCCCCCCCCCCCCCAGCCCAGGGCCTCCTCCTCCATCAGCACCAGGACCTGAGAGCCCCCCCCCCCCCCCACTACCCAGAGTCCTTTGCTTTGGGACAAGACACCAAACCCAGTCCACATTCTGCTTGGTGTTTCCCCTTCTGTTCTGATTTCTCCACTTCTGTCCCTTAGTGAGATCAGCCCATCTGCCTCCTTCTCTTTCTGGCTGACCTCACTCCCCAGGATTCCTTCCCACTCTGTCCAGGAGACACACAGTCTCTTAAGTGTCGCCTTACAACCTGGGCAGAGGCCGCAAGGCTGTGGTCGCTGCCATGTCTGCCTTCAGCCACTGGGCGGCACTGCCTCCCACCACATTTCCAGCGGCTTCCTTGCAGCTGTGAGTTTGGGAGTCTGACCTCAAGGTGCACCACACCCACCTCCAAGGCCCAGCATCCCTTTGCCATCTCTCAAAACCACGGAAACATGACAGTCCCAAAGGCAGACACCCATGACGTCACAGGCGAAACCTCACCCGTGTGTCCTGGAGCCTCCCCTCCCCAGAGCCCTGCCCCACTAGGGACAGACAGACACAGGCTGGGGGTGTGGATCCACCTGCCAACACCCATGTCCAGCGGAGAAGCAATGACAGAAGCCACAACTCCCACCTTCTGCTCCCATAAAGAATTTGGGTCTATGCTCCCAGAGGGATAAAGCATAGGAGAGCCTGTGTGACCTCTGCATCCCTGTAGATCTGAGCTCACATTCTGTGGTCATGAGGAGGAGCATTCCAGGCTGTCCCAATATTGACCCATCTTCCTCCGGTGTAGCATGTTAACTCTCTTTTCAGCCACCAGGTTGCAGATGCTACCATGATGCCAACCAGACTTCCCGACCCCAATGTATCCTGGAATCTCCCCTCCCCAGACCCCTGCCTCACTAGGGACAGACAGAGACAGGCTGGGGGTGTGGATCCACCTGCCAACACCCATGTCCAGCGGAGAAGCAGTGACAGAAGCCACAACTCCCACCTTCTGCTCCCCATAGAGAATTTGGGTCCCTGCTCCCAGAGGGGGAGAAATGTCAGGGGAAGATGCCCAGAGGGCTCTGAGCCCCAACTCCATCAGGACCTGGAGAGAGAAGAGGACAAAGGGAGGGACATTTGGAAGTACTAACAGGGGTAGGTGTGACATGGAAAGGGAAAGAGTGGGACTTTTTAAAAAAAGGGCAAATACCTACAAATATAGACAGATAGTTGTAGAAATCATAGTCATCCCACACCTGTGACCTTGGGAGAACCACTGCAGTTTCCAGTGGAGGGGATGGGGACACAGGGCTCTGGGGGTGGGAACAGGGTGGAATTAGGCCCCTGTGATCTTTTAATTTTGTAAATCAATATTAAATCACTCATAAAGTGATTCAAAAATCCCAAAATAAAAACAAATGGGAATATATATATATAAATGATTCATAAATGTAAAAACATGAATCAAATATGTATTTAGATTAAAATTAATTCATAAGCCCAAACATTAAATTATATTTAAAGATATATAGTTTTAGTTATAGGTGGTGGTAGATATAAAGTCAGCCCACAGCTGTGACCTTGGGAGAACCACTGCAGGTTCCAGTGGAGGGAGTGGGGACACAGAGCTCTGGGGGTGGGAATGGGGTGGGGTTAGACCCTGTTAGCTTATAAATGGTAAGTCAATATTAAATCACTAGTAAAAAGTCATTCATAAGTCCAGAAATAAAGTAAAATACATACAAATAAAAAGGTAATTCACAGATGAAATCTATTTATAGAGAGACAGTCGGCCCGTGTCTGTGACCACGGCAGTTTCCAGTGGAGGGACCGGGGACACAGAACTTTGGGGGTGGAGACGGTGGAACCGTACCCTGTCACCTAGTAATTTTGTAAGTCACTCAAATCTCTCACAGGATAGAGAGAGAGAGAGAGAGAGAGAGGAAGCAAATAAGTGGGTGGGCTGAAGGAAGCTTGGGTGACGAGAAGCGGCCGGTGGCTGAAGATCTTTCTGGAACCCTTAGCTGAGGGCCACTAAGCCAGGACCCTGAGGAGCTGCCATCTGCCCTGCAGGAGCCGCCACAGTGCGACTCGCGGGGCTGCCTCTCAGTGCAGCGGAGCGCTGGGCAGACTCCCCGGCCCGGTGGCGGCCACTGCCTGCTGGGATTCCAAGGCCGGGACGCACTTTTCATGAACACGCGGCCGGTTCTCCGTGTCACGGCTGTTAGCTGTTACTTTATTAGTGTTTGATTTTTTGTTTTCTTCTTTTTTTTTCAATAGAAGCAGACAGCGACTGAGAGAGGAAGAGGAGAGAGGGAGGAGGGACACTTATGCGGAAGATGTGTACATTTTATTTGTAAGACTTATTTTATTAAGCCCCCAGAGCCCTGCTGAGCTCTGGCTGATGGTAGAGCTGGGGATTGAACCTGGGACCTCAGAGCCTCAGGCAGGAGTGTCTTTTTGTAGAACCACTGTGCTGTCTCCTTAGCCTTATTATTATTATTGCTAAAATAATTATTAATGATCAACAAGACTGTAAGATCTCAGGGGCTCAGGCAGAAGTTGAAAAACAAGATCAGAAGAGCAAATACAAGTAGAACCTGAAATGGAATTGGAGTATCGCACCAAAGTAAGACTCTGGGGTGGGTGGGTGGAGAGAATTCAGGTCCAAGAAGGATGACAGAGGACCTGGTGGGGGTTGTATTGTTATATGGAAAACTGGGGAATGTTATGCATGTACAAACTATTGTATTTACTGTCGAATGTAAAACATTAATTCCCCAATAAAGAAATTAAAAAAAAATGATCACAGGGCTACAACCCCACACAGCTCCCATCACCAGAGTCCCTGTCCCATCCCCTCCATTGGAAGCTCCCCTGTTCTTTATCCCTCTGGGAGCAGGGACCCAAATTCTCTATGGGGAGCAGAAGGTGGGAGTTCTGGCTTCTGTCATTGCTTCTCCGCTGGACATGGGCTATGCACCAAATTCTGGTCACTACGATACCTCCCAGCCACACCATTCTGTCTATCTCACTAAAGATACGTTATTTTATTATCATTGGGGAGCAGAAGGTGGGAGTTCTAGCTTCTGTCATTGCTTCTCCGCTGGACATGGGCTATGCACCAGATTCTGGTCACTATGATACCTCCCAGCCACACCATTCTGTCTATCTCACTAAAGATACGTTATTTTATCATCATTGGGGAGCAGAAGGTGGGAGTTCTAGCTTCTGTCATTGCTTCTCCGCTGGACATGGGCTATGCACCAGATTCTGGTCACTATGATACCTCCCAGCCACACCATTCTGTCTATCTCACTAAAGATACGTTATTTTATTATCATTATTTTTTAGCCAGAGTCCTGCTCAGTTCTGGCTGTTGGTGCTGGGGCTTGAACCTGGGACCTCAGAGCCTCAGGCCTGTGAGTCTGCACTGCTCTTTATTGAGCGTCTTCTTTGCTGTCGGTCTTGAGCAAACGCTTGTGCCGGGGTTCAGCCTCAGGTGCGGCCTTCAAAGCCAGGCCTGAGCTCTTTCAGCCTCAGTCACACGGCCAGGGACAGGACGGCCACGTGTCACCGCGGGACGGTCCCCCACTGTCACGGGAAGATGCCTAGCGACAGACACGCGGCAGATACGAGAGCAGACACACGGGGCTGCAGGTGGCGGAGGGCGGGTCTCTGCTGGGTGAGGACGACAGTGGCAGACCACCACCTTTTAGCAGGGTCTCAACGAAAGTTCTGGGCATGTAAAGTACCTTTTCCTCTCTCTCTCTCTCTCTCTTTCTTCCTTCCTTTCTTCCTTTTTTCTTTCTTTTTCTTTCTCCCTTCTTTTCTTTCTTTCTCTTCCCTCCCTTCCTTCCTTCCTTTTTTTTTTTGCCTCCAGGGTTATCGCTGGGGCTCAGTGCCAGCCCTATGAACCCACTGCTCCTGGAGGCCATTTGTTCCTTTTTTAATTTTCGATTTCTTCCTATTTCACTTTGACAGGACAGAGGTAAACTGAGAGGGGAGGGTGAGACAGAGAGGAAGAGAGACAGATAGACATAAAGACACCTGCAGCCCTGCTCCACCATTCATGCAGCTTCCTTCCCTTGCAGGTGGGGACCGGGGCCTAGAACCGGGGGCCTCGTGCACTGAACAGGGCGCACCACCAGCTGGCCCCACGTCTCTCTCGTTTATGGGAATCTGTGTGCTGAACCTCGCTGACGGGGGTGGGACCCGAAGCCCAGCATTTGGCAATGGCCCAGGCTGTTCACACCACCTGGCTGAAGCCGCTGGGAGCCCGGGGACCTCATGTGACGGGGGGCTGGTGGCTGCACGGTCCCGAGCGGTGGCCGGGACAGACGGCAAGAGAACGGGGTGTGATTACAGCGTGTCTGGCGCGGACCAGCGACTGGCAGGTCCCCGAGGAGAAGGGTGAAGGGATCAGCATCAGGAGCCGTGACGCTCACCTGCGGCCACCCTTGGGTCAAGCGGACACGGAGCCAGAGGCGCCGCTGCCCTTGGTGACGACTTTGGGGTCCTAAGCAGCCAGGGCACCGGGAGTCAGAGCCCCACGGGGAGTGTGGGACGGGCTGGCTGCTGGCTCTGCCCTCCCCCACCTGCACCGGACAGGAGCTCAGCCTGTTTTGTGTGACACTGTGCAGCTGACGTGGGATGATAAGATTAATCATCATAATAAGACACAGAGAGAGAGAGAGAGAGAGAGAGAGAGAGAGGATATGCCACTAATCCCAGATCAGTGAGAGATGGGGTTAGCCCAAGCCCTTTCACATGCTTAACTGCTATTTAGTCACTCAGTCCCTTAAGATTCACAGAGACAGCCTTAACTATGTGCAAGGATCTGAGTTCGAGCCCCCCAGTCCCCACCTGCAGGGGGGGAGCTTCACGAGCAGTGAAGCAGGGCTGCAGGTATCTGTCTGTTTCTCTCCCTATCTCCTCTGCATCTTTCAATTTCTCTCTATTCTATTAAATAAAATAGAAAAATAAATAGATTCACAGAGGCTTAGGCTCCATCCCCAGGAGAGGAACTGCAGGGTCACAGGGCAGGTCTACTTCTAGCTTCTGAGAGTCTCCAGACTGCTCTCCACAGGGGCTGGACCACTGACGTTCCCACCAGCAGTGTAGAAGACAGCACAATGTGTAACAGCCACAACCTGGAAACCACCCAGGTGTCCAACAACAGCTGAGTGGCTGAGGAAGCTGTGGTCTAGATACACAGTGGAATACTAGTCAGCTGTGAAGAAGGATGGAGTCACCTTCATCCCCTCATCTTGGATAAAGCCTGAAGAAATCCAGTGAAGTGAGATCAGTCAGAAAGAGAAGGAAGCACATGGGCTGATCACACTCAGGGACAGAAGTGGAGAAATCAGAACAGAAGGGGAAACAGCAAGCAGAACATGTGGACTGGGTTTGGTGTCTTGCCCCAAAGTAAAGGACTCTGGGGGGAGGGGGCTTTCAGGTCCTGGTGCTGATGGTGGAGGAGGCCTTGGGCTGGGGTGGGGAGACACCTATCTCAGTGAGATGAGAAGCTGCCTCCAGGTGCCAACATCTGTACTTATTGAAAACCATTAAATCCTCCAATAAAATTATAAGCAAAGAATTTCACAGAGAATTGGTGCACCTGGTTGACGCACATGTCACAATGTGCAAGGACCCAGGTTCAAGCCCCTGGTCCCCACCTTCAGGGGAGAAGCTTCACAAATAGTGAAGCAGGACTGCAGGTGTCTCTCTGTCTCTCTCCCTCTCTGTCGTCTCCTCCTCGCTCAATTTCTCTGTCTCTATGCAATAATGAATAAATATATAAATAAATGAATAAAGAGATAAAAGAAGAAGAAATACACAGAGCCTGGAGTCCACCCCGCACTCAGGTCTCAGAGGAAAAGGAGGAGTCGGGAACAGGCCCCGGACATAGCAGCCCTGCTGCTGGGCTGAGGCCAAGGAGCCACGAGCCCCGATGTTGAGTTAGAGGCGTTCGAGACGGAGTGATGCCTCTCCTCACGGGGGAGGCGACAGTCGTGGGGAGCCCCGGGCCTCCAGCGGGCGGCGGAGGGCGTGTGGGTGTAGTGAATCGAGATGGTGGCGCCAACTCCGGGCTCGTCACGGCCTCCTCGAGGGCCTTGCGCTCAGCACTGCGTGCGATTCGCTGGGTGCGTCACCGCCTGGCCTGGAGCGGCTTCTGGGTGTGGTGAACGAGGTGTTTCAGCCTCATTCCTCTGTTTCAACCCATGTTGCCCAACCCCATTCTCACTAGAGACCCTCCGTTCTCCATTAAACAGTCTAGCCCCTAACGCTGACTCACTATCAGGCCACCCCAGCAGCTGGGGCCCTAATCGGGGAGTCCTGAGATTCCCACACAGACATGATGGGCCTCGACCTCGAATAAATCCCTCTTTCCATTGTTACAGGTCATCTCCATCAGGAACAACAAAATAGATCCCTTTGTGGGCCTCCATAGGACCTTGCCCTCAACTTGGATCAACAATGGTAGAGAATGTTCCATCCTCTGAAGGGAGGCTGGACAACATACTCTATGCTCCACCTGAGGAAGATGGGTGGATATTGGGGCAGCTTGGAATGTTCCTACTCATGACCACGGAATGTGAGCTCAGATCTACAGGGATGCAGAGGTCACACAGGCTCCTAAGCTGAATATGGGCCCCAGATCACATCAAATCTGTGGGGTTTACAGTCAACAGTATTTATACCTCTTTCCCATATTAGGGAGCTACTCTCTTCCCTGATCCAGCTTTCTGTTCCTTTTCCAGCCATGACATCATCTCCCCAGACAATAACTTGGATCCACCTGCATATCAGATGTCAGCAAAACAAAACAAAAAACTAATATAGCCATGGGCCCTTTGTAATATAACTAAAATAGGCCTACTAGCTATCTACAGAATGGAGACCCCCCCAAAATCTTCATCTGCACTATTCCAGCCTTTAGGTTCATGATTGGTCAACAATTTGTTTGGCTTTGTATGTTAACTCTCTTTTTCAGCCACCAGGTTCCAGATGTTACCATGATGCCAACCAGACTTCCCTGGACAGATGACCCCACCAGTGTGTCCTGGAGCTCTGCTTCCCCAGAGCCCTGCCCCACTAGGGAAAGAGAGAGACAGGCTGGGAGTATGGATCCACCTGTCAACACCCATGTTCAGCGGGGAAGCAATTACAGAAGCCAGACCATCCACCTTCTGCATCCCACAATGACCCTGGGTCCATACTCCCAGAGGGATAGAGAATAGGAAAGCTATCAGGGGAGGGGATGGGATACGGAGTTCTGGGGGTGGGAACTGTGTGGGGTTGTACCCTTCTTATTCTGTGGTCTTGTCAGTGTTTCCTTTTCATAAATAAAAATGAAACATTAGAGTCTGGCCCCACTGTCACCGGCCAGTTATCCGCAGTTGTGGGGACTTACTTCTGGGCTCTCAGCTCTACTCCACTGGTCAGTGTGTCTATTTCTCTTCCAGGACCAGGCGTGTTGGTGGCCTTGTAAATGGGTTGAGGTCTGGGAGGTTGAGGCCTTCAGTCCCGCCCTACAGGGCGAGCTCCCTCGGGCCCCTCAAGACACTTCAAGAGGAGATGTGTTCATTTATGAAAGTGAGAGAGAAGAGATAGCCCACAAAACAAACACTCCACCACCTCGGGAGCTTCCTGACTGGTTCCATGGTGTCCCCACGTGGTGTCAGGGCACGAACCCAGGGCTTCCCACACAGCTACGGTGGGCGCCCCACTGGGGGAGCTACCTCCTGGTCCCTGAAGTCTATGCCTTCTTCTTCTTCTTATGACTGTTGTCATCACTATTATTGTTATTGCTGGGGTTTGGTCCCAGCACTATCCATCCACTGCTCCCTGTGGCCATTCTTTTCTTCTTGTCTATTTTATTGGACAGAGACAGAGAGATGTTGAGAGGGAGTGGGGAGATAGAGAGGGAGAGAGACAGAGAGACAATTGCAGCCCTGCTTGTGAAGCTTCCCCCCTGCAGGTGGGACGTGGGGACTCGAACCTGGGTCCAGGCACACGGCAACACACGTGCTCCATGGGCTAACCCCACCCCCCCCCCCAGTCCCCCAGCACCTGCCGACGCCGTGATCTGCTGCTTCCACGCCCACTACGTCTCGTTCCATCAAACGGCAAAACTAGCGAAGCCAGGGCCCTCTGGAATAGACCTGCTAGTTTTTTCCAAGACGGAGACCCCCACTCTCCATCTGCACTATTCCAGCCTTTAGGCTCATGATTGGTCAACAGTTTGTTTGGCTTTGTATGTTAACCCTCTTTTCAGCCACCAGGTTCCAGATGCTCCCATGATGCCAACCAGACTTCCCTGGGCAGACGATCCCACCAGTGTGTCCTGGAGCCCCGCTTCCCCAGAGCCCTGCCCCACTAGGGAAAGAGAGAGACAGGCTGGGAGTATGGATCCACCTGTCAACACCCATGTTCAGCGGGGAAGCAATTTCAGAAGCCAGACCTTCCACCCTCTGCATCTCACAGTGACCTTAGGTCCATGCTCCCAGAGGGATAAAGAATGGGAAAGCTGTCAGGGGAGGGGATGGGATACGGAGTTCTGGTGGTGGGAATTGTGTGGTCTGATACCACTCTTACCCTGTGGTCTTGTCAATATTTCCATTTTACAAATAAAAATTAAAAAAAAATCACAATATACCCAAATAAACAAGCTCCCCCCAAAACCAAAAATAAAGAAACAAACAAACAAAGTCAGCAGAGGCCCCAGCCCTCACCACCCAGCAGGCTGGATTTTGGGTGTGGAGTGAACGTGGACACGGGAGGCCAGAGGTTGCTGCGGCTGCACACGGATGCTGAGCTTCCCCTGAAGATTTGGGGCTTTTCAGAAGGACCTGGACACAGAGGACACACTCAAGAGCCCGGGCATCCCTCTGCCAGCGAGGACAGAGCGGACAGCAGGGCCAGGCTGATGGCCTCAGAGAGGACACTCTCCCGCTCCCGTGCGTCTGTCAGGAGGGGAGGCGGCCATGCATGGCCAGCAGGGCGCCCAGTACCCCAGCCAAGGGCCAGCCTGCAGGGGCGGCGGGCTGGGGGAGACGGGCCAGAGGACACGCAGGACAGCAGGGCCAGGCTGAGGGGGGGACGGGCGAGCTGGTGGGCACCCTTCCTGCCCTGGGTCCACTGGGACCTGGTGCCCTTCCCAACGGGGGCACATCACGGTCCAGCCCCCGCCCCACCTCAGTGCCTCACACGGCAAGCTCCCCGTCCTCTGTGTCTTCTCGAGAATATAGAGATACCCCCCAAAACCAGGTTGCTAGGCGGATTCTTTTATTTTTTTTTACCAGTGATCTAATATCAATTTATAAAATTATGAGATCACAGGGATCTAATTCCACACTGTTCCCACCCCCAGAGTCCTGTGTCCCCCTTCCCTCCATTGGGAACTGCAGGGGTTGTCTCAAGCTCACAGATGTGGGGTGACTGTATTTTCTTCTTCCTTTACCATTTCATGTATTTATTCATGAAGAAGACAGGCAGAGAGAAAGAACCAGACGTCACTCTGGTGCATGAGCTGCTGGGAACTGATCTCGGGAACTCACGCTTGCAAGTCCGGTGCTTCATCGCTGCTGACTATTATTCCTTTAACTGTCCACCTGTGTCCTTCCTTTTCCCTCTTCTCACTCGCCACGGAGGCCTCGTCTCAGGGTCCCTTGTCCTCTCTCCCTGTCAGGGAGTAGAGTCTCGGGGACAGAAGGATGAACACAGGCCCCTGGGAAGGAGCTGGAGCCCTCAGCCCTCCCGCCGCCGCCTGGCAACAACAGCTCACCTCTGGCTGAGGGAGAAGGGCTCAGGGAGGGGAGAAGCCCGGCCCTCAGATAAGGGCCCTTGCTCCCGTGATGGGCAGAGACAGACAGACGCCAACCTCGGGAGGGAGGCCTCTGGACTCACCGCTTATCCACTTGGCCTGGGGGTCGTGGATTCTGAAGTGGTCGCTGAAGAGGTCCTCCACCGTGACCTTCTTCTTCTGAGACAGGTCGGTGTCTTCCGCTGAGAAAGAAGGAGGCAGAGAGCCACCCTTTAGGATTCCGGTGAAATAAAACAGAGGCAGGGGAGGCGGCACAGGGGTCTGCAAAAGGCTGTCCTGCCCGAGGCTCTGAGGGCCCGGGTTCCATCCCCAGTCCGCCACCAGCCTGGGCTGAGCAGGGCTCTGGTGGGTGTGTCTCTCTCCCTCCATCATTAAAATAAAACAAATCCTCTAAGACTGGGGAGGCAGCAGAGGGATCTGCAAAAAGCTCTCCTGCCTGAGGCTCTGAGGCCCCGGGTTCCATCCCCAGCACCACCATCAGCCAGAGCTGAGCAGGGCTTCCAGTATAATGATAATAATAAATAATAATAATAATAATGATAATAGTAACAACAACAACAAAACAGTCTTGAGACAGCACAGGGGTCTGCAAAAGACTCTCCTGTCCGAGGCTCTGAGGCCCCAGGTTCCATCCCCAGCACGACCATCAGGCAGAGCTGAGCAGGGCTTCCAGTATGTTAATAATAATAATAACAACAACAACAGTCACGAGACAGCACAGGGGTCTGCAAATACAGAGGCCCCAGGAGCCCTCTGCCTATACCACCAAACAGTTTTCAAACTGGGGCGGCTGTCCCTGGGCTGAGCTGTCAGGACACCCGTACCCCTGAGGGCCCCACCCACCATGGGCCACCCTCCACGGGCCAGGCTGGTCTCTGTCCCTTTGTGACTGAGTGGGAGAGACTCCGGTTCACAGCTAACCACATCCCCAGGCACGAGCACAGCTTCACCGTGAGGCTTCCCACCATGTCCACTCGGCTGTAGCCAACAGGAAGAAATGTTTTCACTAAACCCAACCCTTACTGTGAAAGAGCCATGGCGGGGACGCCCCACTCTCTGCAGGGAGGCCGCTCAGCCTGCTCTGCCCCTCGAGGAAGACGGGTCCTGACATGACAGCAGCCTAGAAGGTTCCAGCTGTGCCCATGGACTGAGAGCTCAGACTGACAGGGACTCAGAGGCCACACGGGCTCCTGTGCTGATGGGAACAGACACGGGCCCTGGGTCAGACCAGCGGGGTTACAGTCAATGGCGTTTCTGCACTTTCCTCACGTCTAGGGGCTGCTCTGCCCTGACCCAGCTCTCTAGGCCTGTTCCCAACTTTTTAATTTTTTAAAAAATTTCTTTATTATTGAATCGAGACAGAAAGAAATTGAGAGGGGATGGGGAGATAGCAAGGGAGAGAGACGGACAGACACCTGCAGCCCTGCTTCACCACTCATGAAGCTTCCCCTGCTGGTGGGGGCTGGGGGCTTCCCCAAGGAGCCTGTCAGGGGACTGAGCACCACACACACACACAACCACACACACACTACACACACACACAAACACACACACTCACACACAATCACACTCACACACACTCACACACACACACTCACACACACCACACACACACTCACACACATACCACACACACACACAGACACTCACACACTCACACACACTACACACACTCACATTCACACACACACACACTCACACAAACATTCACACACACTCACACACACACACACACACTCACACACACTCACCCACACTCACACACACACACACTCACACACACTCACACATACTCACACACCACACACACTCACACACACACACTCGCACACACTCACACACACACCACACACACTCACACACACACACTCACACACACAGCACACACTCAAACTCACACACTCACAAACACGCACACACACTAACACACACTCACACACACACACTCACACACACACACAAACACACCACACACACTCACACACACATAGCACACACTCAAACTCACACACTCACAAAAACAAACACATACTCACACACAAACACACCAAACACACTCACAAACACACACACAGCACACACTCAAACTCACACACTCACACACACAAACACATACTCACACACACACACACACACACTCACACACACTCACACACACACAAACTCACACACTCACACACACAAACACACTCACACACACACTCACACACACACATACTCACACACACTCACACACACACATACACTCACACACACACACACAGCACACACTCAAACTCACACGCTCAAACACACACTCACACACACAAACACATACACACTCACACACTCACACACACACACACTCACACACACACACTCACACACACACACACACACACACTCACACACACACTCACACACACTCACACACACACTCACACTCACACACACACTCACACTCACACACACACTCACACACACACACTCACTCACATACACTCACACTCACAGACACAGTCACTCACACACACAGACTCACACACACACTCTCACACACACTCACACACACTCATACACACACACTCACACACACAGTCACTCACACACACAGACTCACACACACAGACTCACACACACAGACTCACATACTCACACACACACACACTCACACACACACACTCACATACTCACACACACACTCACACACACACTCTCACACACACTCTCACACACACTCATACACACACACTCACTCACATACACTCACACACACTCACACAGTCACTCACACACACAGACTCACACACACACTCTCACACACAGACACACACACTCACACACACAGTCACTCACACACACACACTCACACACACTCACACACTCACACACACACTCACACACACACACTCACACTCACACACACACTCACACACACTCACACACACACACTCACTCACATACACTCACACTCACAGACACAGTCACTCACACACACAGACTCACACACACACTCTCACACACACTCACACACACTCATACACACAGACTCACACACACAGTCACTCACACACACAGACTCACACACACAGACTCACATACTCACACACACACACACACTCACACACACACACACTCACATACTCACACACACATTCACACACACACTCTCACACACACTCTCACACACACTCATACACACACACTCACTCACATACACTCACACACACTCACACAGTCACTCACACACACAGACTCACACACACACTCTCACACACAGACACACACACTCACACACACAGTCACTCACACACACAGACTCACACTCACACACATACTCACACACACACACTCACACACACATTCACACACACATTCACACACACTCACTCACACACAACACACACACACACACACACACAGACACACACACACTCACACAACACACTTTCACTTCATGATCAACAAGACCACAGGATCACAGGGGGACAATTCCACACAGCTCCCACCACCAGAGTTCCATGTCCCAGCCCCTCCATTGGAAGCTTCCCTGTTTTTTTTAAGATTTATTTATTTATTTATTTTATTATCTTTATTTAGTGGATAGAGACAGCCAGAAACTGAGAGTGAAGGGGAGATAGAGAGGGAGGGAGAAGGAAAGACACCTACAGCCCTGCTTCAGTGACTTGCAAAACTTGGCCCCTGCAGGTGGAGACTAGGGGCTCGAACCCAGGTCCTCATGCACTGTGACACGTGTGCTCAACCAGGTGTACCACCACCCGCCCCAGGAAATGTACTTTTAAAAATAAACCCAGAAATCTTTGTTAAGAAGTCTTGCTTCCATGTGAGTCCCTGGTCTGTGTGGGGCTCAGATCGTTCCCCGTTCAAAGTCTGTTCACTCACAGCAGTCACGGAGCAGCCTGGACCGAGAGCAGCCCCCGGACAGGGAGCAGCCTGGACCGAGAGCAGCCCCCTGGTCAGGGAGCAGCCTGGACCGAGAGCAGCCCCCTGGTCAGGGAGCAGCATGGACCGAGAGCAGCCCCCATCCAGGGAGCAGCCTGGACTGAGAGCAGTCCCCGGACAGGGAGCAGCCTGGACCGAGAGCAGCCCCAGGTCAGGGAGCAGCCTGGACCGAGAGCAGCCCCAGGTCAGGGAGCAGCCTGGACCGAGAGCAGCCCCTGGTTTGGGAGCAGCCTGGACCGAGAGCAGCCCCTGGTCAGGGAGCAGCCTGGACCAAGAGCAGCCCCCGGTCAGGGAGCAGCCTGGACCGAGAGCAGCCCCCGGACAGGGAGCAGCCTGGACCGAGAGCAGCCCCCATCCAGGGAGCAGCCTGGACTGAGAGCAGCCCCCGGACAGGGAGCAGCCTGGACCGAGAGCAGCCCCCGGACAGGGAGCAGCCTGTACCGAGAGCAGCCCCCGGACAGGGAGCAGGATGAGCAGGGCCTGAGTGCCCAAAGCCCAGGGCTCGGCCCTTCCCGCCGCTGATGCTCTGCCAAGGGCTTCCTGCCGGGTGCTGCCCGGTGCTGGTGCTAAGTTGCTGCTGGTGGTTAGAGATTTGCTTGTTGTGAGGCAGAAAGGGACCGTGCTCGGCTCGCTCAGGTGCGTGAGGTGCTGGGGCCTCGGCATGCAAGGCCTGTGCTCTGCTGGTGAGCGGGCGCCTGGGCTGGACCTTCTCCTTCCCTCTCTTCCTGCCTTCTTCCTTCTCCTCCTCCTCCTCCTCCATCTCCTCTTTCCCCTCCGTTCCTCTCTCTCTTTTTAACTCTCTGTCTCCTCTCTCTCTCTTTGCCGCCAGGGTATCTCTGGGGTTGGTGCTGGCACTAAGAATCTCCCTCCAGGGTCATTTTTCCCTCCCCCTATTTTATTGGATAGAGACAGAGGGAAATTGAGAGGAGGCGGAAACGAGGGAGGGAGGGAGGGAGGGGGAGGAAGAGGAGGAGGAAGGGAGAGAGAGAGAGAGAGAGAGAGGGAGAACTGCTTGAGGAGCTCACCCCCTGCAGGTGGGGAGCGGGGGCTCAAACCCGGGTCTTTACACGGGTCCTTGTGCCCAGTACTATGTGCACTTAACCGGTACACTACCATCTGCCTCCCTCTTTCTTCCTCTTTCTCTTTTTTCCTCCTCTTCTTCCTCCTTCCCCTCCTCCTCCTTCTCTTTTCTCCACTTCCTCCTTCTCCTCCTTTCCCGTCCCCTCCTCCTTCTCCGTCAGATCAAAGAACTGCAAGCAAAGGTTGCTGTCACAGACACGGAGCCGGGCAGACGTCAGGAGCCGGGCAGGGGCAGTCAGAGCCCCGGGCGTGAGGAGCACGGCCCCTGTGCAGAGCGAGGGCCCCCCACACAGCCACGCACGTCCCCGCTGAGCTCTCTGGACAGACGGACTGGGACTCTAAAGAGACAAGAAGGCCAGGCCGGGCAGGAGGGCGGGGACCTCGCTGAGCCGCAGGACCTGGAGCCAAGCCGCCAGGGAACCTGCAGGGCCAGGTGGGTGATTCCCTCCCGACTTGCAGGGAGCAGCTGGGGACACCCTCCTGTCACTAAGAGCCCCGCTCGGCCCATTTTGGGCTTGCAAGTCTATTTTCCTATTTTCACACCAGCTTGATCGCTCCCCTTTTTTTTTTCTAAGCTCAGCGCAACAATTCCACCTCGGTCAGAAACTACCAGCTACATGCAGACGACTTGTGCTGAGTGGGGGAAAGGCATTTCCGACTCTGTGACTCGGCTTTCTGCCTTCTGGTTGTCTTCTGTGACCAAGACATCGTCTCACCCATGGGGACGCCCTCCCTTTGGGGCAAGGGAAAATGTACCCACAAGCATTGATTTCTATTAAAAGCGTTTGCTCACAAGTTCATGTCTTCAGAACTGACTAAGGAAAATGGAGGTTGGGCCGGGCCCTGGGCTGGGTGCTATGGTGGTGCCCTCACCTCCTCCTTCTCCCTCCTGTAAAATTCTCTGTCTGCTGCCTGGCTCACAGGACCAAAGCAAATGAAGACGAGATGATTTGGGCAAAGGTCACACTTGGGCCTTTATAAAGCCAGGAGCCCACGGGGGCTGCCTCCTGCTGTGGGCGTCCCTGCCCTCCCCACACAAATACACCCAGGGGTGTCGGGCATTAAGCCAACTCCCCCTGCTGCACTGCTGACACTACGGCCTATTTACATAATCACTGTTTTGCCTGAAAGATCCCCATCTTTGATCTATCTTCTTTCTATCTCGAGACCCACCCTGCCTGGAGGGTATTAATTAATCCCACCTGTTAAAACCTTCCTAACAGTTGCTAATGGAGTTTCTACCTTAGCCAGTTCTTTCCTTTTCTCCACCCCCCTTCCTAGCCATTTCCTTTTCCAACTTGCCACTTCCAGTTCTATGATATAAAAAAGCACTGTCTCTGATCAATATTTAGACACACTGCGTTCCCGCTCCACCATGAGTTCCTGGTCTCTCTCCCGCAAAGCTAGCCCGGTACAGGGGCCTATTTTTGGTTTTGTGGGTTTTTTGTTTGTTTGTTTGTTTGTTTGTTTTTGTTTTCATAGCCCTGCTCAGCGGTGATGGTGGTGCTGGGGACTGAACCTGGGGTCTTTGGAGCCTCAGGCAGGAGAATCTCTTTGCAGAACCACTGTGCTGTCTCCTCAGCCCAACATTTACTAACGAGCGAGGAAGAGAGAGGGACAGGGAGAGAGAGAGAGGGAGTGCACACACCAGAGCATCACTTAGGCGCACGCAATGCAGACACCCAGCTCAGGGCCTCACACCTGCAAGCCCTGGGCCTAGCCAGACTTTTCTGAGCAGGAGAGGAGAGAAACTCCATTTTCACTCTCCCAGGTGTTTCTGAAGCCGGGGTCTGAGCCCTATAGAGCTCTGTAGCATGACAGGACTGGGGGTTCTGAGGGGCGGGGCTGGGTGGTGGCGCACCTGGTTGAGCGCACATGTCACAGTGCACAAGGACCCAGGTTCAAGTCCCTGATCCCCACCTGAGGAAGATGTTGTTTTCGACGGGTTAGGTTGTTTTCGCCGGGCTGGCTTCACGGGCAGGTAACAGACGACCAGGGACTCATAGTTGAGCTGTAGGCAGTATCTCTTTATTCATGCAGGACGCAGCACAATCTAAGACGAGCTAAGCTAAACTCAAAGTACAGTACTACTCACAATGCTGTCTTTATATATACTTGCCAAGTAAGGTGGAAACAGGATGTGACATAGAGAGGGTGGAGAGAAAAGTGACTGGTGACAATCAGAGTGTGACAAGGAGGGGGCAGATTAGGCAAGAATCCTATCACTGAACTACAAATGCCCTGGAGGGAAGGTGGAACTTGTTAACAGTAAATAGAATGAAGTGGTTATGTAAATAGAATAGTGTTAAGCAGGGGGGATTTAAACCAAATGAAACAGAAAGGGTCTCATTTATACCAACAATTCCCCCTTTCTTTTTAACTAATGGCCATTGTGGGGTGAACAGAAACGTATATCGTACAGGCGTTTTCAAAAGAACTGGCATATAACATGGAAAACAAAATAGGCGAGCAGCAATAATCAGTGTGATGCCAAGTAGAGCTTTTCTTGCCTCAAAGGGCAAGGCCTAGCAGGCGAAAGGGCATTTCTTGCCTCTGGGAATGCTTCATGCCTCTGGGGGCATCTCTTGCCTCAAAGGGCATTTCCTGCCTCTGTGGGCATCTCTTGCCTCTTGGGGCGCTTCATGCCTCTGTGGGCATAACCTAATAAGGAGGGGGAGCTTTCTGCCTCTGGGACAGAGCCTGCAGGCGAGGGGACATGGTCTATAAAGTTTCAAGGCAACTGGCTGAAGTTAGTCTTTGAGAAACACAGCAGTGTGTACCAGTAAGTCCAATGGAGGTGTCAGTCCAAAGTAGCTGACCACAGAAGAAAATGCCAAGGGATGAAACGCTGTATGTCTGTCTCGATGGGGAATGTCGGCCACCTGAATTCTGCTTTTCTGTAGAGAGTGATCTTTGGAGTCTGTGAATCTGTTTCTTCAGGTCGTGCCAGGTCTCATCATTGGTTTCCGGGGGCGATGTCAGAGAACCGGATCCAAATGGATTTCCAGGAATTCCATTTGAGTAGATGCTTTTTCATGTGAAGACTTTGACAGCTGAAATTCACTTACTTGTCAAACAAAACTTGTAGCAGATTAGAAGTTTACTATAATTGATAACTCCATTATAATTGGAAGTCCTTTCTAGTATGATTTTAAGGTTGTTTAAACAGTTTAAACTCAATAAAATGTAGAAAGGTAAACAAAAGAACCACGGTTAAAAGCCTCAGGCATGAGAATAATTAACATAATCATTGCACTATCTGCCCCACCCATAACTCATACCGTTTTGAGGATTAAATATTTCAGATTTATGTCAAGACGTAAAAGAGAAATCAAAGGAGGGAAAAAACAATTTTTTGGATTGTTTCTGGATGTCTCTAGAAATCATGGCTGCGTCCAGCATTTTTTTTTTAAGTCAATGTCAAACAAAAATTCAGTCATTCAAATCATTCTCTTATGAAACGCAACTTGAACCAGATTATCAAGATCTCACCATGTAGGATTAAGAATCCCCGGAGGGCGACCTAGTCCAAAAAGGTCCTCGAAATTCCATTTAGGGTGCTTCTGACTGTTCCTGCTGGATTGCTTCAGGCACCCATTTTTAAAAGTGTCTTCCCATCGAAGAAAGAATCCAATCAGGAGAGTAGAACTAACCACGTGTCTCCATACTTGGGAACTGCCAGGGTACTGGAGAATGCTCTTCAAATTAGAGTAGTCCTTCTCCATGGGGAACATTCGAGAAGAAGTCCAGAAAGTCCCAGTGGAAATCCCCATGCATATCCCAAGGTCTACAATCACAGTCATAAAGAACCAAACTGTGGCCCGGAGCAAAATGTAGTCCTTTTCCTCAGAAAACATGGGAGAGGGAATCCAGAAAGTCCAAGGAGAAATCTCCGTGCATCTCCCAGGCTCTATGATCCCGGTCATAAGAAACCAAAGTTCCCAGTCAGGGAACCGAAATGTGGCCCAGAGTAAAATGTTCCAGAGACAGACTAACTGTCTCATGATGAAACAGTAGAGGCTTTGGCAAACCTCTTCGTAAGTAAAAGAGAAGACCATAGTGCATAGGTAGGCAAAGTCTTCACTTATCTGGGAGTTGCGCAGGTCTGGTCCCACGTTGTGGCGCCATATGTTGTTTTCGACGGGTTAGGTTGTTTTCGCCGGGCTGGCTTCACGGGCAGGTAACAGACGACCAGGGACTCATAGTTGAGCTGTAGGCAGTATCTCTTTATTCATGCAGGACGCAGCACAATCTAAGACGAGCTAAGCTAAACTCAAAGTACAGTACTACTCACAATGCTGTCTTTATATATACTTGCCAAGTAAGGTGGAAACAGGATGTGACATAGAGAGGGTGGAGAGAAAAGTGACTGGTGACAATCAGAGTGTGACAAGGAGGGGGCAGATTAGGCAAGAATCCTATCACTGAACTACAAATGCCCTGGAGGGAGGGTGGAGCTTGTTAACAGTAAATAGAATGAAGTGGTTATGTAAATAGAATAGTGTTAAGCAGGGGGGATTTAAACCAAATGAAACAGAAAGGGTCTCATTTATACCAACAGGAAGAAGCTTCACGAGTGGTGAAGCAGGGCTGCAAGTGTCTGTGTCTCTCCCTCTCTATCTCCCTCTCCTCTCAGCTTCTCTCTGTCTCTATTCAATAATAAAAAAAAAATTAAGGGAGCCTGGCGGTAGTGCAGCAGGTTAAGCGCATGTGGCACAAAGCTCAAGGACTGGCGAAAGGATCCCGGTTCGAGCCCCCAGCTCCCCACCTGCAGGGGAGTCGCTTCACAGGCGGTGAAGCAGGTCTGCAGGTGTCTGTCTTTCTCTCCCCCTCTCTGTCTTCCCCTCCTCTCTCCATTTCTCTCTGTCCTATCCAACAACGATGACAATAATAATAACTACAACGGCAACAAAAGGGAATAAATAAATAAGGCCTTCAGGTCCTGCGCCAACAGAGAGAACCAAGTGCTTTTCTCAGCTTCTTGCTCATATGGGCGGATTCCGCTGGCTTCCACACGTTAAGCCAACACCTCTTTTCTGGGATGAGCTCCCCCTGGCGACAGCATCTCCACATTCTGCTGGGGCTGGACTCCGTTTGCGGGTGTTCTGAGGTGAGCATCTCTGCTCACGGCGGACCACCCTCTCCCTGCGCAGTTTCCTGGCTAATATGATCCCAGTTTCGATTTGGGGGGCAGGAAGATTTTCCATTTCTGTTTTGTGACGGTGGGTTGGACATCAGCACAGTTCCCACAGGCTCTGTTCATCTGGGGAGCAGTCTACTGCCGGCCTCTTCCCCATTCACAGTCTAAGACAAGCGCTACCAGCTTGAGGACAACCTGTTTCCTGTCGATGGGTCCACACAAATACTCACTGAATTCTGCCGGGAGAAAGGAGGGGCCTTCCACACGGCTTATCTGTGTGCGAGGTGTTTCCTGTGATGACCCCCAGAAGCCCCTCTCTTGGCCCACTCTCAAATTCTCAACCTGGCACAACTATTCATTTCTTTTTTTCTCTCTCTTCTCCCTCTCCTTTCTCCTCCTCATCCTCTTATTCCCCCTCTCTTCTCTCTCTTTCTCTCCTCTCCCACCCTCACTCTCTGTCAGTGAGGATTCACAGCCCCACACCAACCAAGGAGACAGAGAGGGTATTGGTAATGGTAATGGTATTGGTATTGGTAATGGCATTGATATGCTTTCTCCAATCCGGAGCTGCCATCTGCCCTGACCCAGCTCTCTAGGCCTGTTCTCAGCTCTGACACCGTCTCCCCAGACAAGACTTTCAGCCACCTGCATGTGAGCTGTCGGGCTCAGGCAGAAGTTACTAAAGTCACGGGCCCCTTGGAATAGACTTAAAATAGACTTCCTAGCTTCTTCCTACACAAAGACCCCTAGTTTCTTATTTTTTTTAATTAATTAATTTATTTTCTCTTTTATTGCCTTTGTTTTTTATTTTTGTTGTAGTTATTGATGCCATCCTTGTTAGGACAGAGAGAGAAGGAGAGAGGAGGGGAAGACAGAGAGGGGGAGAGAAAGACAGACACCTGCAGACCTGCTTCACTGCCTGTGAAGGGACTCCCCTGCAGGTGGGGAGCCGGGGGCTCAAACCGGGATCCTTACGCCGGTCCTTGCGCTTAGCGCCACGTGTGCTTAACCCGCTGCGCTACCGCCCGACTCGCAAGACCCCTAGTTTCATCTGCGATATTCTTACCTTTAGGTTCCTGCTTATTAAACAACTTGTCCTGCTTTATATCTTGATGCTTTTCAGCTACAAAGTTGCAGAGGCCACCATGATGCCACCCTGACCTCCCTGGGCAGACGCCCTCACCCATGTGTCCTGGAGCCTCCCCTCCCCAGAGCCCTGCCCCACTAGGGACAGACAGACAGACACAGGCTGGGGGTGTGGATCCACCTGCCGACACCCATGTCCAGCGGAGAAGCAATGACAGAAGCCACAACTCCCACCTTCTGCTCCCCATAGAGAATTTGGGTCCCTGCTCCCAGAGGGATAACAGGGAAGAACAGGGAAGCTTCCCATGGAGGGGATGGGACAGGGAACTCTGGTGGTGGGAGCTGTGTGGGATTGTCCCTCGGTTACCATACAATCTTGTTCATTATTATTAAATCACTGATAAAAAATCCAGCGAGAAAAGGTTGCACCACCTCGCTGTGGGGCCCCAGGAGAACGAGAGAAGAGGCCAACTCAGGAAAGGTATGGAGAAAGGGTCACGCGCAGTCGTCCACCTCCTCCCCCGGGACCAAGGTGTGGCTACCTGGTGTCAGCAGGATGACGGAGGTGACGATGAGGGAGCAGATGGCCAGGATGACCAGCAGGGCGATGGCGATGCCCTTCCAGTTCCTCTGCGGGGGGTTGCTCCCCACCAGCTCCTGCGGCGAGAGCAGAGACACGCGGTCAGTGAGCAGACGCAGCAGCGGCCGGGTGGTGCGGTTATCCGGGTTCGAGCCCCCGGCTCCCTACCTGCAGGGGGATGTCTCACAAGCTGTGAAGCAGGCCTGCAGGTGTCTCTCTGTCTCTCTCCCTCTCTGTCTCCCCTTCCCTCTCGATTTCTCTCTGTCCTGTCCAATCAAATGGAAAATAAATGGCCCCGGGGACGGTGGATTTGTAGTGCCAACAACGAGCCCCAGTGATCACCCCGGAGGAGAAGAATCAAGGAGAAGCCAGTGGAGCCCACGCCATGTCCCGGGGCCCGGGGCTGGCAGGGAGGTGTCGTGGTGGGAAGGGCCCCTCGGGGAGTGACGGGAAGCTCCTCTCCAGCCCTGTGCGTCCTCCTCCCAGACCCAAGGTGGAACCTGAGCTCCAGAGAGAATCTGAGTCACGGCGCACCTGTGGTTACTTCACCACCTGCCTGGCTCTGCGGTGCAGGGTGGCACAGGAGGCAGAATGACCACCGGGTGTCACAGCCGGCCTGCCACCCCCCTTCACATCCACACACACCCACAGAGGCCTGTGAATAGAGGCCTACTTAGGTTGCTGAACTCACGACGGTTCTTGATCATAGTTTTAAATTCTTTTTTAAGTTCTGAAGAGAGAGGGAGGGAGAGACACCACAGCACTGCTCCACCATCCACCAAACTTCCCCCGGTGCTGTGGTGTCCTCAGGCAGTGCCAGGGCTCAACCTGGGGGCTTTGTGCTCAGAAAGGTGCAGGCCCTAAGGGGTAAGTCATCATCCCTGCCCTCTGAGAGCCAATATTGCTTATTTTCTTCTTTTTATTGGGGGAAAGATTCATTTATAATCAATACAAGTGGGGGGTCCATGTGCAAAATGTCTCAATTTTCTGCAAAACACTCTCCCCCCAGCCTAGGCCCTCCCCCACCATCAGCACCAGGACCTGAAACCAGGAAACTGCCCCCCCCCCCCCAAAGAGTCCTTTACTTTGGCACAAGACACCAAACCCTCACCAAGGCCGAGAAACACATGACAGAAGTGCCCCAAGTCACTGCTTGTCAGAGAAACACAAATAAAGACAAGGAGACACCACTTCAGTCCTGTGAGAATGTCACCTCAGAAAGCACAGTGACAACAGATGCTGGCGAGGCTGTGGGGACAGAGGAGCCTCCTCACTGCTGGTGGGAACGTCAGGGGCCCGGCCCCTGTGCAGAGCAGCCTGGAGACTCTCAGAAGCTGGAAGAGGAAACAGCCCCAAACACGTTTGCCGAGGCCGACATCACCCTGATCCCACAGCAGGAAAGGACTCCACCAAAAAAGAAAAGTGAGACCTGAAGAACACTGATGCGAAGATGCAGGACGACCGAGAAGCAGAGTCCTGGCGGACGGAATCCAACGAGCCATGAAGAGAAAAAGTCACCAAGGCCCAGAGGGACTCATTCCTGGAATCAGGGATGCTTCAACAGCCGCAAGTCAATCATGTTGCCAACAAAAAGAAAGAGAGAGTCACAGGAGTTGATGAACTGATGTAGAAAAAGCTCGCAACCAGGTCCGGCACCACTGAGGATACAGGTGCCTGAGAGACTGGGAAAGGAAGGGAGATTCCTCGGTGGGATACAGGCCATCGGCGGCAGACCCCCAGTGACACCATAGTCGGTGGGGGACTGGGAGCTTTATCCCTGTAAGGAGACTTGAGGGGCCAGGTGATGACACACACACTTAAGCACAAGGACTGGCGTAAGGATCCCAGTTCAAGCCCCCGGCTCCCCACTTGTGGGGGACGGAGGGGGGGGGTCGATTCACAGGTGGTGAAGCAGGTCTGCATCTCTCTCTTTCTCTCTGTCTTCCCCTTCTATCTCAATTTCTCTGTCCTGTCCAATAAATTGGAAAGAGAAATGGTCACCAGAAGCAGTGAAATCATGGTGTACACAGAGCCCCAGCAATCACCCTGGAGGCAGAGAAAGAGAGAGAGGGAGGGATATAGAAGGAGAGGGAGAGGGAGAGGGAGGGAGAGAGGGAGAGAAAGGGAAAGGGAGAGAGGAAGAGAGAGAGAGGGAGAGAGAGGGGAGGGAGAGGGAGGGAGAGAGGGAGAGAGAGGGAGGGATATAGAAGGAGAGGGAGAGGGAGGGAGAGAGAGAGAAAGGGAAAGGGAGAGAGGAAGAGAGAAAGAGGGAGAGAGAGGGGAGGGAGAGGGAGGGAGAGGGAGGGAGAGGGAGGGAGAGAGAGGGGAGGAAGAGAGGGAGGGAGAGGGAGGGAGAGAGAGGGAGAGAAATAGAAGGAGAGGGAGAGGGAGAGAGAGAAAGAGAGAGAGGGAGGGATATAGAAGGAGAGGGAGAGGGAGGGAGAGAGAGAGAGAAAGGGAAAGGGAGAGAGGAAGAGAGAGAGAGGGAGAGAGAGAGGGGAGGGAGAGGGAGGGAGAGAGGGAGAGAGAGAGGGAAAGAAATAGAAGGAGAGGGAGAGGGAGAGAGAGAAAGAGAGAGAGAGGAAGAGAGAGAGGGGGAGAGAAATAGAAGGAGAGGGAGAGGGAGAGAGTGAAAGAGAGAGAGAGGAAGAGAGAGAGGGGAGGGAGAGGGAGGGAGAGAGAGAGAGGGAGAGAGTGAAAGAGAGAGAGAGGGAGAGAGGGGAGGGAGAGGGAGGGAGAGAGAGAAAAAGAGAGGGAGAGGGAGAGAGAGGGAGAGGGGGAGGGAGAGAGTGAAAGAGAAAGAGGTAGGGAGAGGGAGAGAGAGGGAGAGGGGGAGGTAGAGAGAAAGAGGGAGAGGGGAGGGAGAGGAAGAGGGGGAGGGAGAGAGTGAAAGAGAGAGAGGGAAAGAGAGGGAAGGGAGAGAGGGGGAGAGAGACAGAAAGAGGGGGAGAGAGGGAGAGGGGGAGGGAGAGGGAGATAGAGAGACAGAGGGGGAGAGAGGGAGAGAGAGAGATTTGAAGTCCCTGTTGGCTCCGGCCCTGTCAGTCCTTTGCTGTCTTGTGCTTGTGCTTTGTTCCCCTTGGTAATGAACCGTTGTGCCTCTCGCTCATGAAAGCTGGCATTTCCTGTAACTAACGGAGAGCAAAGGCCCCACAACCCAGGACGCTCCACCACTCGTGAAGCTTCCCCCTGCAGGTGGGGGGAGAAGGGTCTTCACAGGAAGTCAAGCTTCCCAAGTAAGTGCCACCAGGGCGCAGCTCTGAGCTCTGAGCTTCAGATGCAAAGGCATCAGGACAGCGGGACAGCGGGGACCCTGGCAACAGCCAGGTGCAGACCTGCCGGGCTAGCGTTGTGGGGGAGAGACCGGGAACTCGTGGCAGCGTGGTAATACAATTCTTTATTCAGGTGGACATCCCTGAGTCGGGTGTGAGCACAGTTGGTTAAGGCCACGTGGTGCCAAACTGCAATGGCCGCCTCCCACTCTGCATGCAAGCCTTTCTCCAGGTCGGGATGCGGGAGAGAAAAGAGAGCAAAACCAGGAATAGAAGTGGGTTTTATGGGATAGACCAGAAGTGGCAAGTCGGGAACGGAGATGGCTAGGAAAGGGGGTGGAGAGAAGAAAAAGGCACGCTGGGAACTTCTTTAGCTACCACTGTTATGGTTTCAGCTGACGGAATTAGCAATACCCTGAAGGGATAACATAGTGGGAGGAGGCCTTCAGTCATTTATAAGACCAAGCAGAAGACTGCTATGTAGATAAAGGACGGGCCACACTAGCAGAGGGTGGTTTGTGGGCCCTGCCAAACTCAACCACATCTACACAATTTCCCAACACAGACCTTGTCAGCCGTGAGGGGACAGCTGGCAATCCTGCCTTTAGTTTCCCTTCGCCAGCGGCAGACAGGTCAACCAGATGGCCCGCCGCTCTCTGACTCTTCCCACAGCAGCCTCCTCGGAGCCAGCCCGCCTCCCGCCTCCACCAGGGAGCTTCCAGGAGGCCGCGGGATGGCAGACGGAGGTGTTTCTGCTTCCCAAAATGGGGAGAGGCTTCCCGCAGCCCACGAGCAGACCCCGGCGGGGTTGGCGGTTTAGAGGGAACTGAGCTGGAGCCAAGGCTCGGTCTGTGGAGATGGGAGAACCACAGTCCCACAGTGCTTTGTGCTACAGGGTTCCTGGCACCTTTCTGTATTCTGATTACCAAGCCTGCGTCTCATGTGCTGAGTACAGAACTCTTGCCAATTTATGTTTTAAAGAGTTCTTTTTAAACAATCACTTCTACTTATTGGATAGAGACAGCCAGAAATAGAGGGTAGGGAGAAAGGGAGAGACGGGGCTGAGCGGTAGCGCAGCGGGTTAAGCGCATACAGTGCAAAGCACAAGGACCAGCATAAGGATCCTGGTTCGAGCCCCCAGCTCCCCACCTGCAGGGGAGTCACTTCACAGGCAGTGAAGCAGGTCTGCAGGTGTCTGTCTTTCTCTCCCCCTCTCTGTCTTCCCCTCCTCTCTCCATTTCTCTCTGTCATATCCAACAATGATGACATCAATAATAACTACAACAATAAAACAAGGGCAACACAAGGGAAAATAAATAAATAAATAAATAAATAAATAAATATTAGAGAAAAATTAAGGGAGCTGTATAGTGGCGCCTCGGGTTAAGCACACATGGCGGAAAGTGCACGGGCCGCATCAGGATCCCGGTTCGAGCCCCCGGCTCCCCAACTGCAGGGGAGTCGCTTCCCAGGCGGTGAAGCAGGTCTGCAGGTGTCTGTCTTTCTCTCCCCCTTTCTGTCTTCCCCTCCTCTCTCCACTTCTCTCTGTCCTATCCAACAACAACGACAGCAACAACAACAATAATAACAATGGAAAAAAGATGGCCTCCAGGAGCAGTGGATTCATAGTGCCGGCACCGGGACCCAGCAATAACCCTGGAGGAAAAGAAAGAAAGGAATGAAGGAAAGAAGGAAGGAAGGAAGGAAGGAAGGAAGGAAGGGAGAGAGAGAGAGAGAGAGAGACACCTGCTGTCCTGTTTCCTTACTCCCAAAGCTTTCCCCATGGCTTGAACCCAGGTCCTTGTGTGCTGTGATGTGTCCAGTCAACCAGTGTGCCACCGCATGGCCCCAGGTAGCCACTGCTGAAAGGGAGAAAGCTCGGACGTCGTGTTTGAGTGTGTGTGTGTGTGTGTGTGTGTGTGTGTGTGTGTGTGTGTGTGTGAGTGTGTGTGTGTGTGAGTGTGTGTGTGTGTGTGAGTGTGTGTGAGTGTGTGAGTGTGTGTGTGAGTGTGTGTGTGAGTGTGTGTGAGTGTGTGTGTAAGTGTGTGTGTGAGTGTGTGTGTGAGTGTGTGTGTGAGTGTGTGTGTGAGTGTGTGTGTGTGAGTGTGAGTGTGTGTGTGTGAGTGTGTGTGTGTGTGAGTGTGTGTGTGTGAGTGTGTGTGTGTGTATGTGAGTGTGTGTGTATGAGTGAGTGTGTGTGTGAGTGTGTGTGTATGAGTGAGTGTGTGTGTGAGTGAGTGTGTGTGTGAGTGTGTGTGTGAGTGAGTGTGTGTGTGAATGAGTGTGTGTGAGTGTGTGAGTGTGTGTGTGAGTGTGTGTGTGTGTGAGTGTGTGTGTGAGTGTGTGTGTGAGTGTGTGTGAGTATGTGTGTGTATGTGTGTGTGAGTGTGTGTGTGAGTGTGTGTGTGAGTGTGTGTGTATGTGTGTGTGTGTCTGTGTGTGTGTGAGTGAGTATGTGTGTGAGTGTGTGTGAGTGTGTGTGTGTGTGTATGTGTGTGTGAGTGTGTGTGTGAGTGTGTGTGTCTGTGTGAGTGTGTGTGTATGTGTGTGAGTGTGTGTGAGTGTGTGTGTATGTGTGTGTGTGAGTGTGTGTGTGTGAGTGTGTGTGTGTGAGTGTGTGTGAGTGTGTGTGTGTGAGTGTGTATGTGTGTGTGTGTGAGTGTGTGTGTGTGTGTGAGTGTGTGTGTGAGTGTGTGTGTGTGAGTGTGTGTGTGTGAGTGTGTGTGTGTGAGTGTGTGTGTGAGTATGTGTGAGTGTGTGTGAGTGTGTGTGGCTGGTGACAGATCACCCTTCAAAACCCCTGTGAGTTTCAGTCACGAGAAGAGACACGAGGCTGAGAGACGCTCCTAATGGAGGCCCGCAGGGGTTCAGGACGTGTCTTCATCATCTCGCAGACAGAAGAGGAAGTCGAGCTTCCCACACTGTCAGGCTCCTCAGGGCCTCCCTCTTGACACATCCTACCTACCATGTTCTCTCAGCTTCAGGGACTGAGCTGACATGCACCCGGCTCGAGGACTCAGAAAACCCGGCAGCCTGTGACCTCACGGCTTCACGCGACCGCCCAGCCCTGGGATTCAGAAGTCGCACCCACTGCCTCATGGACGGTCAACTCTCTCGCTGCACTTCAGCCAAGTAGGCTTGGCAGCCGGGCTCCCAGGGGCCGGGTGGTGGCGCACCTGGTTGAGTGCATATGTCACAGCGCACAGGACCCGGGTTCAAGCCTCAGGCCCCCACCTGCAGGGAGAAAGCTTCTCGAGTGGTGAATCCCCCCCCCCCCAATTTCCCTCTGTCTAATAATAAAACAATGAAGAGATTAAAAAGGAAGCATGGGTGGATGGTGATACACCTGGTTGAGCGCACAGTACGGTGTGCAAGGACCGTGGTTCAAGGATCACGCTTCAAGTCCCCACTCCCCATCTGCAAAGGGAGAGCTTTATGAGTGGTGAAGCAGGGCTGCAGGTGTCTCTCTGTCTCTCTCCTTCTCTATCTCTTCCTCTCGATTTCTGGATGTCTAGATCCAATTAATAAAGACAACAGAAAAACAGTTTTTAGAAAAGAGTGGGCTTCTGGTTCAACATTCCTGCTCAAAAGGAAGAGAGGAAGGCCGGGAGACTGTGGCGTCTCTCCGCGCTGCCTAGCCTCCGCACGCTGAGCTCAAGGTATTTTTGGCTCTTCCGTGTCACTGACAGCGTCTCTGAGCTGCTTTGCTGAAATCTATTCAACGCGGATGCTATTCTTACCTTCGGAGCTGGCGATGACTTGCCGCTATTCTGACATCATGCTCTAAGTTCCCGTCAGCCCATAAATCACCAAGAGCAATGGTACCGTGACCTGACCAGGGTCGGGAGGGAATTCGCTCAGCACTGGAGAGAGACCACGTTCCCTGGGGACCTCGCTAGGGCGGGGGGCTGCGGAGGGCGAGCCCGGTGTGTCTTTTCCACATCTTCAGAGGGAGGCAGTGCAGCATAAAGGTGAGTCTCACACAGGCAACATTTTCTCATGTCAAAAAACCCCTCCTGGGGCCTCTCCAGGCCCTGCCCTCCCTGCAGAGCAGAACGGCGGGGACGCCCCACTCTCTGCGGGGAGGCCGCTCAGCCTGCTCTGCCCCTCGAGGGAGACGGGTCCTGACATGAGAGCAGCCTAGAAGGTTCCAGCTGTGCCCATGGACTGCGAGCTCAGACTGACAGGGACACAGAGGCCACACGGGCTCCTGTGCTGATGGGAACAGACACGGGCCCTGGGTCAGACCAGCGGGGTTACAGTCAACGGCGTTTCTGCACTTTCCTCACGTCTGGGGGCTGCTCTGCCCTGACCCAGCTCTCTAGGCCTGTTCCCAGCTCTGACGCCATCTCCCCAGACAAGACTTTCAGCCACCTGCATGTGAGCTGTCGGGCTCAGGCAGAAATTACTAACGTCACGGGACCCTTGGAATAGACTTAAAATAGTCTTCCGAGCTTCTTCCAACACGAAGACCCCTAATTCCACTGATATGTTCTTACTTTTTGGTTCCTGTTCACTAATCATTTTGAGTTGCTTTCTATCTTACCGCCTTTCAGCCACCAAGCTGCAGATACCACCATGACGCCACCCTGACCTCCCTGGGCAGACGCCCTCACCCATGTGTCCTGGAGCCTCCCCTCCCCAGAGCCCTGCCCCACTAGGGACAGACAGACACAGGCTGGGGGTGTGCCAACACCCATGTCCAGCGGAGAAGCAATGACAGAAGCCACAACTCCCACCTGCTGCTCCCCAGAGAATTTGGGTCCAGGGGCCAGGTGGTGTCGCACAGGCTGAGTACATGTCACAGTGCACAAGGACCCAGGTTCAATGCCCCAGTCCCCACCTGCAGGGGGGAAGCTTCATGAGTGGTGAAGCAGGGATGCAGGAGTCTCTTTCCCTCCCGTCTCCTCTTAATTCCTGGCTATTTCTATCCAATAAATTAATAAATAAGGATATATATATGGAATCTGGGTCCAGACTCCCAGAGGCATAAAGAACAGGGAAGCTTCCAATGGAGGGGATGGGACACAGAACTCTGGTGGTAGGAGCTGTGTGGGATTGTCCCCCTGTGATCCTACAATCTTGTTCATCATTATCAAATCACCAATTAGAACCAAAAAAAGCTGCCGAGACCATGAGGGGAAAGGGAGTCCCGGGCACCCCCAGCTCTGGTGTGCGGTGGTGCTGAGGACTGAGGCTGGGGCCCCTGTGCCCGTCCTCTTCTCACTGAGCTATCTCCTTAGCTCCCTTCAGAGTTCCTCAGCGACTCAGACCCCAGCCTCCTCCAGATTCTACACTGCTCAGCGCGTGGCGGGAATTTCTGGAAGTTGAGTCCACACACTAGGAGACTAGAGCAAAGGGCAGCCCTCAGGGGAGAGACCTCCGGCACTTCAAAGGCACACGGAAGCCTGCCAAGGTCTCAGAAGTTCTAGACTTGTGACACGAGAAAGGTGTTTGCTCCCCCGGGTTTCCCCAAGCACCTGCGTTCACTGTGCGGAAGCTCTAGCTCTCAAGTCCCTGCCGTTCCTTCTGTCCTCGGCCTCCAGTCCCGGGCAATCGACACCTGGGGGCTCCTGGGGCCTCCTCTCAGGCCTATCCAGTCAACAGCCATTAACCCGAGAGCTCGGGGAGCCAGGGCTGCGGTTAATTTAATTTTCTAATTAACGAAGGAGTAGTAGGTAGCACCGCTCAGAGTCAGCTCTCCACTGGAAATCTCCCCCGGTCTGTGCCGCCAGGCTTTGCTTTTAGTCCAGTAAACACAATCTTCCTCAGGAAGAGGCATCTCAGTCTCCAAGTTCAAAATCAGCCCCTCGAGGGGACCGGGCGGTGGCGCACCTGGTTGAGTGCACGCGTTACAGGGCGCAAGGACCCAGGTTCAAATCCCCGGTCCCCACCCACAGGAGGAAGCTTCACAAGTGGTGAAGCAGGGCTGCAGACGTCTCTCCATCTCTCTCCCTCTCCCTTTCTGTCTCTTGGGCCATGTGGTGGCACACCCAGTTAAATGCACATTTCAGGCACAAGGACCCAGGTTCAAGCTCCCAGTCCCCACCTGCAGGGAGGATGGTTTGCGAGTGGCGAAGCAGGGCTGCCACTCTCTCCTTCTCCCTCTCAATGATTTCTCTCTGTGCTATCAGATAAAGTTAATAAAGTCTCTTTAAAATATTACTTCTCAATCTCCTCTACCCTCTCAGTTTCTGGCTGCCTCTACCCAATAAAGAAAGATTAAAAAGTAAACAGGCAGTTCACTCCCTCACTGGCAGTGAGCTCACTGGGGAGGGTGGGAGCAGGCCTTGCCGAGTCTCTCCCCCACCAGGAAACAGCTCAGCACCCCAGAAGGTTCTTCTCATCCCCTTTTTAGACACGGAATAAACGGAGAAGAACAAGACGGGAGGCGGTCTGTGCGGGACACAGTCTGGTTAAACACCTCACGCAGATGCGCCCTGGAGCCAAGCACCTGCTTGGGGAAGCCCCCCTCAGACCTGAGCCCCCAGAAGGTCCTTGGCACAAAGGAGCGGACACACACTTGCTGAACCAATGAGCAGGCACAGTGGGGGAAGACACCAGCTTCTCACGCCGCCGTGATCTGACTGGGCCCCAAAGCATTCTTCTTCTCACAGAAAGCACTGATCTGAAGGTGGGACTTTCGGAGTCTTTGCTTTTTCAAAGACTTTGAGAATGATGCACTTCAAACATACATATCAGCAGAAAAGCTGTCCTTCTCCCAAGACCGCTTACTATCTCGTCCATCTAGAAACTAGGTCGGATTGTACGGCCCCTGGCTTTTTTCCTTTTTATTTATTTTCCCTTTTGTTACCCTTTTTTTTTATTGTTGTAGTTATTATTGTTGTTAGTAATGTTGCCGTTGCTGGATAGGACAGAGAGAAATGGAGAGAGGAGGGAAGACAAAGGGGGGAGAGAAAGACAGACACCTGCAGACCTGCTTCACCGCCTGTGAAGCAACTCCCCTGCAGGTGGGGAGCCAGGGGCTCGAACCGGCAGGCGCCTCTCCAAGACTCTCCACCACATGACAATCAGAAGCAGAATGCTAAGGAGACAGGTGACTGCAGATTTAAAAGCCTCTGCCAATTTTTTTTTTTTTTAAATTTATTTATTTATTTATTTTCCCACCGCCCAATCTCCATATCCCACCCCCTCTCCCAACAGCTTTCCCATTCTCTATCCCTCTGGGAGCATGGACCCAGGGTCATTGAGGGTTGCAGAAGGTAGAAGGTCTGGCTTCTGTAATTGCTTCCTCGCTGAACATGGGCGTTGACTGGTCGCCTCTGCCAAATTTTAATGACTGTTTAACAGCTAAATCCTTCATCAATTTAAAAAGGGTCCTGAGGAAACTTGAAATACTTCGTGGTGAGTGGGAGCCTGCCATGCGGCTCTCAGGGGCCTGCTTCTGAGTCCTGATGATCCCTGGGAACACCAGGCACAGCACCCAGGGAGCCCAGGGAGGGTGGGCAGGGCTGTGGGGTCTCTCCTCTCTCAGCACCATGCACAGCACCCAGGGAGCCCATGGAGGGTGGGCAGGGCTGTGGGGTGTCTCCTCTCTCAGCACCCTGCACAGCACCCAGGGAGCCCATGGAGGGTGGGCAGGGCTGTGGGGTCTCTCCTCTCTCAGCACCCTGCACAGCACCCAGGGAGCCCATGGAGGGTGGGCAGGGCTGTGGGGTCTCTCCTCTCTCAGCACCAGGCACAGCACCCAGGGAGCCCATGGAGGGTGGGCAGGGCTGTGGGGTCTCTCCTCTCTCAGCACCAGGCACAGCACCCAGGGAGCCCATGAGGGTGGGCAGGGCTGTGGGGTCTCTCCTCTCTCTGCCTTGAGTGGAATAAAAATAAGCCGCTTCCCTGGGAGAGGTCCACTCTTTTTGCAAAATAACAAAAGAGATTAAGATCCGAGACCCCCAGGCCTCGTCCCAGACCCCGTGGCCAGCCAGCAGCAGTGACATTCGCTGAGCATCTGAGCTCACCGGCCCACACGTCTGTGGCGCCACCATCACGCCAGGCCTTGTGGGGTGGGGGTTCCAAGCCACCTGCCGTCTCCCCCTCGTGAAAGCCCGAACTATGGCAGCAGGACAGCGCTGCCTGCTCCCTCCTCCCCTGCGCTGTTCCCCTGCGGCCCTCAGACAGCAGCTCCATTGTCCCTCCCGCAGGCATTCTAGTCCTGTTGTGCTCAGTTTGGCAACATCTGAATGGGACGAAATAAAAATGGCAATTTACTTCTCGCGCTGTTGACGGAGCGGAGGAGATGGCATATCCCTCTGTATACAGAGGGCTGCAAAACGCTCATCAAGTGATTTCCTCTCCCGATGACACACTCCTCTGACAGATCACCGTTTGTCTCGCCCTGGGCCCACGCTTTGGTCACATGAAGATCAGGCTGCCATCGCCAGACTGCCTGGCTCAGTTTCCAAGCCTGTGAAAGGCTTTGTGGAGTCCATCACGGGGACCTTTCAGAGCGCGGAACAGAAGCACTGCGCCCTGACTAGCCTCAGGTGTGCTGACTGTTTCTCTCTGGAAAAAAAAGGTGTTTTTTTTTTTTCACTGAATACCTGGGCCACTTAGTTTGTTTCTAATTTTCTTTATTATCTTTATCTATTGAATAGAAATAGAAAGGAAGGGGGAGCCGGGCGGTAGCACAGTGGTTAAGCGCAGGTGGCACAAAGTACAAGGACAGCTTAAGGATCCCGGTTCGAGCCCCCGGCTCCCCACCTGCAGGGGAGTCGCTTCACAGGCGGTGAAGCAGGTCTGCAGGTGTCTGTCTTTCTCTCCCCCTCTCTGTCTGCCCCTCCTCTCTCCATTTCTCTCTGTCCTGTCCAACAACAACATCAATAACAACAATAATAATAAGTACAACAATAAAACAAGGGCCACAAAAAGAGAAAATGAATAAATATTTAAAAAAAAGAAATAGAGAGGAAGGGTAGAGAGGGAGAGAGATGGAGAGACACCCGCAGCCCTGCCTCACCACTCCTGAAGCTTCTCCCCTGCAGGGGCTCGAACCCGGGTCCTTGTGTGCTGTGATGTGAGCACTTAGCCAGGTGCGCCCCCCATTTGTCGTTTGTCTGCTTAATCCCTCTAAGTCTAGCATCTGCATGAGGTCAGGGGCTGCTCCTGCCAGCTCTGACAGGAGAGTATGTGGAGCACATCTGGACTGGTCCAAGCAACACTTTCCTCCTCTTAATTTTAATCACCGGCAAACACCTCGTGTCTGTGTGACCCCACTGCCCTGGCTGGAATCTTTTCGTTTCAAACCCCAGTGGAGAAAGATGGAGGTGGAGACAGAAACAGAGGAGAGATGGCAGGACACTGCATTCGTCCTGGAGCTTCCCCTGGTGCTGCGTAGTGTTCCCATGCGGTGCCAGGATTCAAGCCCAGGATGTGGAGCAGGCCTGTGTGCTGCCTGGGGGACCCAGCTCTCAGATCCAAGACTGGCACAGAAGATGACAGTTCCAGGGAGAGAGAGAGAGAGAGAGAGAGAGAGAGAGAGAGAGAGAGAGAGAGAGAGAGAGAGAGAGAGTGTGTGTGTCTTGGTGCTTACTGTGATTAAAATGAGACTGGGCTAAATTCACTCGTTCTTCTCTTCCCTCCTCCCTTCCTTTCTTTTCTTATTCGGAATTAGGATACAAGGGCTGCAGGGGAGAGGCCCACACCACACCCACCACTGGGCTCTGCCTTAGTTGAGAGCTGCTGGGATTCAGAGACTCTCACACCACTTCCCTTTCCTTCTCGTCATCACACCCACTTAACCTGGGAGGACAGATCATTTTTCAGTTATGTTATTTTAATGAGAGAGAGAGAGAGAGAGAGAGAGCAAAAGAGAGAGAGAGAGCAAGAGAGAAAGACACACACACACACACACACACACACACACACACACACGCCCAAGCCCTGCTGAGCTCTGGCTGATGGTGGTGCTGGGGACTGAAGCTGGAAATTCAGAGCCCCAAGCAGGAGCGTCTTTGTTCACACACTGCATTTGTCTAATTATAACGAGAGCGGGACCGAGAGGCTGAGACCAGAGCCCGGCTGAGTGCGCACAAGGACCCGGATTCGAGGCCCCACTCCCCACCTGCACTGGGGAAACTTTGCAGGCAGGGAAGCAGGTCTGCAGGTGTCTCTCTCTTTCTCCTCTGTCTCCACCTCCCCTCTTAATTCTCTGAGTCTCTATCCAAAAATAAATTTTAAAAATCAAAAGAAGAAGAGAGGGAGTCGGGTGGTAGCGCAGCGGGTTAAGCGCAGGTGGCGCAAAGCACAAGGACCGGCATAAGGATCCCGGTTCGAACCCCGGCTCCCCACCTGCAGGGGAGTCGCTTCCCAGGCGGTGAAGCAGGTCTGCAGGTGTCTGTCTTTCTCTCCCCCTCTCTGTCTCCCCCTCCTCTCTCCATGTCTCTCTGTCCTGTCCAACAATGACATCAACAACAACAATAATAATCACAAGAATAAAACAACAAGGGCAACAAAAAGGAATAAATAAATATCAAAAGAAAAAAAACTTAAGAGAAGAAGATAGATCTCTAAACACCATAACACAAACAAAGCTCCAGGAGAAGGAATCTTCCACATCCCTTTGCATTTCTTTTCTTGTCTGATAGGACAGCGAGAAACTGAGAGGGAGGGAAGGGGAAGAGAGAGACCTGCAGCCCTGCACCACCACTCAAGAAGCTTCACCCCTGCAGGGGGGAACTCCGAGTTCATTGGACTAGTCACTGGTTTTTCTTTTCTTTTTTCTTTTCCCTTTTCTTTTTTCTTGCCTCCAGGGTTATCGCTGGGGCTTGGTGCCTACACTACAAATCCACTGCCTTTTGTTGCCCTTGTGTAGTTGTTACTATTGTTGTCATTGCTGTTACTGTTGGCTAGGACAGAGAGAAACGGAGAGAGGAGGGGAAGACAGAGAGGGGGAGAGAAAGACAGACACCTGCAGACCAGCTTCACCGCCTGGGAAGCGACTCCCCTGCAGGTGGGGAGCCGGGGGCTCGAACCTTGTGCTTAACCTGCTGCACAACTGCCTGCCCCATCATTGGTTTTTCTTTCTTTTTTCTTTTCCTTTGATACTATTCACCCTTGGGGACCTTGGCCCCCCACCTCTCTCTCTCTCTCTCCCCCCCCCCCCCCCAGCTTGGGCAGGCGAGGTTACTTGCTGCAGGGCAGCTCAGATCCACGTGTCACAATGTTTCCACAGCCTGGTCAACTTGCTTCCAGAATTTCTGGAGAGAAAAAGTAGAAAGAACAAAAAGGAAGAACCCCGCTCTCAGTAGTTCTCTCTCTACCTGACCCTTAATGAGTATGACCTCAGGACTGGGGGCACGCCTGGTCAAACACACACACTTCCCCGCTCGGGACCTGGGTTCAAGCCCTGCTCCCCACCTGGCGTGGGAGCTTCACGAGCGAGCAGGTGTGGAGGGGTCTTTCTCTCTCCCTCCCTCCTCCCTTCTCAAGTTCTCTCCGTCCTGTCAAATTACATAGAAAGCAGAGAGAGAGAGAGAGAGAGAGAGAGAGAGAGACAGTCCGAGCTGAGCAGCGTTCCGGTCTCTGTCTTTAAAAACAGTAACAGTCACAGTGTTCTTGGGGGCCAGATGGTGGCACACCGAGTTGAGCGCAGACGCTACAGTGCGCAAGGACCTAGGTTCGAGCTCCTAGTCCCACCTGCAGGGGGGAAGCTTCATGTGTGGTGAAGCAGGTTTCCAGCAGGTGTGTCTCTCTCTTTTATTCTCTTTTATCTCTCCCTGCCTTCTCAAATTCTCTGTCTTCTTTAATAAAATAGAAAAAAGAAAAAGAAAAAATTGTCTCCGGGAACAGTGCTGGCACCGAGCCCCAAGGTAGCCCTGGTGGCGAGGAAGGAAGGAAGGATGGAAGGACGGGGGAGGGGAGGGGGAGGGAAGGAAAGGATCTCTCTCAGACTATGCCCAGCTCTGCCACCATCTCCCCAGACAAGACTCAGCCCACCTGTGTGTTAGCTGTCAGGCTCAGGCAAAAATTACTAAAGTCACGGGCCCCTTGGAACAGACCTAAAATTGACTCCTGGCTTCCTCCCACACGAAGACTCCTAGTTTCATCTGCTCTATTCTTACCTTTAGGCTCCGGATTATTAAACAATTTGTCCTGCTTTCTATCTCACTGCTTTTCAGCCACCAAGCTGCAGAGGCCACCATGACGCCACCCTGACCTCCCTGGGCAGATGCCCTCACCCGTGTGTCCTGGAGCCTCCCCTCCCCAGAGCCCTGCCCCACTAGGGACAGACAGACACAGGCTGGGGGTGTGGGTCCACCTGCCAACACCCATGTCTAGCGGAGAAGCAATGACAGAAGCCAGAACTCCCACCTGCTGCTCCCCATAGAGAATTTGGGTCCCTGCTCCCAGAGGGATAAAGAACAGGGAAGCTTCCAATGGAGGGGATGGAACAGGGACTCTGGGGGTGGGAGCTGTGTGGGTTTGTGTCCCTGTGATCCTACAGTCTTGTTCACCATCAAACCACTGGTGGGAGCTGTGAGGGGTTGTCCCCCTGTGATCTCACAGTCTTGTTCACCATCAAACCACTCGTGGGAGCTGTGAGGGGTTGTTCCCCTGTGATCTCACAGTCTTGTTCACCATCAAACCACTGGTGGGAGCTGTGTGGGGTTGTTCCCCTGTGATCTCACAGTCTTGTTCACCATCAAACCACTCGTGGGAGCTGTGAGGGGCTGTCCCCCTGTGATCTTGCTCATCATCAAATCACTGACAAAACAAGAACTCGGGCTCAGCAGCGCCTTGGGGTGACCGTCCACTTTGCACCAGGACAGAGAGGTGAGTTCCCCTTAGAGACAGGCGGGGAAGGGGTGAAAGCCGGGGTGCAGGAGCCCCCCAAGTTTGCTTTCATGTCACGTCCCAAGAAACCGAAAGAGGAGAGAAAGAGAGAGGGAGGGAGGAAGGACCACTGAATGAGACTCTGTTTGCAGCCTGGCTTCCCCCCAGACTCTGGGGGGGCTCTCTCCTTAAAGGACCAGTCTCTAGAGCTGGGGGCAGGAGCCTTTCTTTCTAGTCCAGAAGGAAAGATGATGGGGGTCCAGGCACCTCCTCCAGGAGTACACTCTGAAGATGGACAGATGGACGGATCCAGAGACCTATCAGTTTTGGGCCCTGGGGGGGGGGAGCAGCCATACTCCTCAGGGAACTGGTGTTCTGTCCTTTGTTCTTTCTCCACAGAGAAGCATCTTTCTCTTTCAATACTTGTTTTTATTTAAATCAAGTTTTGGGGGAGTCGGGCGGTAGCGCAGCGGGTTAAGTGCACGTGGCGCAAAGCGCAAGGACTGGCGTTAAGGATCCCAGTTCGAGTCCCTGGCTCCCCTGCAGGGGAGTCGCTTCCCAGGTGGTGACGCAGGTCTGCAGGTGTCTGTCTTTCTCTCCCCCTCTCTGTCTTCCCCTCCTCTCTCCATTTCTCTCTGTCCTATCCAACAACAACTACATCAACAACAACAATGAAAAACAACAAGGGCAACAAAAAGGGAAAATAAATAAATATATAAAAAATAATTATATTAAAATCAAGTTTTGGGTGTTGTTTTTTAATTGTAAAGTCCACAACCCAGGTTTTAGCCCAACCTCCATTGCATTAAAGGGATCGTTGGTGTTATACTTCTTTCTCTCTCTCCCTCTCTCTCTCTCTCCCCCTCCCTCTCTCCCCCCTCCTTTTCAATCTCCTTTCTCCCTCCTCCTCCTCTCTCAGTCTCTCTCTCTCCCCACCTCTTTCTCTTTCCTTCTATCTGAAACAGAAAGTCAGCCAAGAGCAGTGAGACCCTGGAGATGAGCAAAAGCAAAAGAAAAATCTTCTTTTCTCCAGTTCCAGAATCTTTCCTTTTATCCTTATAATTAACCATCTTCCAAAAATCATGTCTTCCGGTGTACAGTTTCATATTCGAACCTCCGCTCCCCACCTGCAGGGGGGACGCTCCAGGAGCTGTGAGCAGGGCTGCAGGGCCCGTCTTTCTACCTTTCCCTCTATCTCCCCTCTCCTCTCAATTTCTCTCTGTCCTAGCCAAAAAAAAAAAGAAAGAAAGAAAAAAAATGGCCTTCAGGAGCGGTGGGCTTGTCGTGCCAGCTCTGAGCCCCAGCGACAGCCTTGGTGGCAGCTAAAATCCGCATGTGCCCCATGGGAGATATCTGAGGGAGGACAGACAGACAGACAGAACCACGCTCGGGGAGACTGCAGTCACGGTGGGGCCCAAGACCTGCTCCCCACCTGGTGTCCAGCCAAGGACAAACTCAACACCCCAGACCACCAGCCAACTGGACTCAGAGTGCCCGCCCAGCTGCTGCCCCAACTTCCGCCGGTGCCCACGGAGAGAAAGAGAGAGGCACGCAGGGTCCCTCCGTCCCCTTCCCGGGGCTCCCCACAGCTGTCCCCAGCCTGGGGCGTGTCCTGGGGAGGGGTCTGGAGTCAGGGTGTCAGGCAGGGAAGGGGTTCCCCTGAGCACAACGGGTCAGGGTGAAGCAAGCAGGGGTTCACATTTAGAGAGAGAAGCCAGGGTGCTTGCTCTGCAGGGCTCTGAAGAAACAGCTCTGTGCCCATCAGAGACCTGGGCAATTCCCCTCGGCGGCTACATTCAGCCAAACCCGCTGAGTTCACCATAAGCGGCCACTCAGAAACGACAGGCCTGGGGCGCTCTGGAGGCTGCAGACTGGGGGGGCATGTGAGGGCAGCAGATTGCAGGCTCCCCTCTTCTCCCAGGAGGACACCGCCAGTCTGGACTGAACGGGAGATCTGTGAGACTGGCCCGCGGGAAGACAGGGTCCCGGGACCCCACATCAAGCCCCTGGAGGCTCACTGCCCAGCGAGTCCTTCCTTCTCCAAGCTGAGCATGCGGTCGACCAGTTAGCTGAGCGCCTGCCTGTTGGACTCCAGAGGCAGAGAGGGCACGCGGAGTCCGCATTCCTCAACATCCACCCACAAAGAGCCTCTGGCAGAACCCATCGGACCTGCTGGGGGCATGTCAGTGGGTCCAGCCCTGTGCAGGGCAGTCTGGAGACTCTCAGAAGCTAGAAGGGGACCTGCCCTGTGACGCTGCAGTTCCTCTCCTGGGGATAGATCCTAAGGAACCCAACACACCCATCCAGAAAGATCTGTGTGCACCTGTGTTCACAGCAGCACAATATGTAACAGCCAAAACCTGGAAGCAACCCAGGTGTCAACAACAGGAGAGTGGCTGAGCAAGCTGTGGTCTAGAGACACAGTGGAATACTACTCAGCTGTGAAGAAGGATGGAGTCACCTTCTTCCCCTCCTCTGGGATGGAGCTTGAAAGAATCCTGTGAAGTGAGATCAGCCAGAAAGAGGAGGCAGATGGGCTGATCTCACTCAGGGACAGAAGTGGAGAAATCAGAACAGAAGGGGAAACAGCAAGCAGAACCTGGACTGGGTTTGGTGTCTTGCCCCAAACAAAGGACTCTGGAGGTGGGGGGTGGGGTTTCAGGTCCTGGCGCTGATGGCGGAGAAGGCCCTGGGCTGGGGGGAGAGTTTGCAGAAAACTGAGACATGTCACACATGAACCAACAGCTTATTTACTGTTGACTGTGATTCATTCATATCCCCAGTAAAAAAATACACACACACACACACACACTCTCACACACACACACACTCACACTCACACACACACACCACAGACACACACCACACACACACACTCACACACTCACACACACATACACACACACATACACACACTCACACACACACTGTCACACACACACACTCACACACACACTCACACACACTGTCACACACACTCACACACACTGTCACACACACACACACACTCACACACACACTCACACACACACTCACACACACACTCACACACACACTGTCACACACACTCACACACTCACACACACTGTCACACACACACACACACTCACACACACACACACTCACACACACACACTCACACACACTCACATACACACACTCACACACACACACTGTCACACACACTCACACACACACACACACTCACACACACATACACACACTCACACTCACACACACTCACACACACACTCACACACACACTCACACTCACACACACACACTCTCACACACACTCACACACACTCACACACAGTCACACACAGTCATACACCGTCACACACACACTCACACACACACTGTCACACACACTCACACACACACACACTCACTCACACACACACTCACACACACTCACATACACACATACACACTCACACACACACACTGTCACACTCACACACACACTCACACACACTCACACTGTCACACACACACTCACACACACACACTCACACACACTCACACACACCCACACACACTCACACACACACACACACACACACACACTGTCACACACACACACTCACACACACACTGTCACACACACTCACACTCACACACACACTCACACACACTCTCACACACACAACACACACACTCACACACACTCACACACACTCACACACACTCACACACACACACACACACACTCACACACACTCACACACACACACTCACACTCACACACACACACTCACACACTCACACACACACACTCACACTCACACACACACTGTCACACACACACACACTCACACACACACTCACACACACTCACACACAAACTCACACACACACTGTCACACACACACATAAGATAAAGGCATGGTGTAGCCCCCAGTGCCAGCCTGGTAGGGCAGGGCAGGGGAGGGAAGGGGAGAGGAGGGGTGGAGGACAGGGCAGGGCAGGGGAGAAGTAAGGAGGGGAGGGGAGATGAGGGGCGGGGAGGGCAGGGGAGGGGAGAGGAGGGAAGAGGTAGGGAGGGCAGGGGGCAGATGTGGGAGCTGGTGCCCTGCTCTGCCCGCCAGCTGCAGGCTCTCTGGTCTCTGCACGCACCCCCACGTCTTGGGTCTGAGACCCCCAGGGGACACGGATACAGCACAGAGACGCCAGGCCAGGGCCGAGGACCCCACGTGTGTGGCTGGCACAGCCTGGCAGCACCCGGAACAGCGTCTCCACCCGCCCCAGCGAGATGCCGGCCGCAGCTGCCCAGAAGGCCACCACGGGGCTGGGCACAGCTACCCAGGAGAGGGCGCGTCCTGTCAGGCGTGAGGCCCTAGGTTCGAGGCCTGACCCCACGTGTGAATGCAGACGGGGCGCCCTGGGCAGCAGAGCTGCGCTGTGCAGTCATAGCAGTTCCGCAGACGGACTCTCCTGCCGGAGGCTCCAAAGTCCCAGGTTCAACCCCCAGCACCACCAGTAGCCAGAGCTGAGCAGAGCTCTGGTAAGAAGAAAAGAAAAGAAAAGAAAAAGCTTAGAGTTTAGGTCTGGCTTTCAGTGAAGACAGAAATACAGTTGCCTGGGAAAATAAACAGAATAGTGAGAGATGGAGAGAGAGAAAGGAAGGAAGCAAGAAAGAGAAGAAAGAGAACTTCCTTTTGCCAACTTTCACAAGGCTAGGGCCAGGAGGCAGCATCATGGTTCTGCAAAAGGCTCTCCTGCCTGAGGCTCCCGGGTCGCAGGTTCAGTCCCCAGCACTGCCATGAGCCAGCAGAGCTCTGGGTTCCAGACCTAACACTAATATCACTACCAGCACAAGGAAAACAGCATCAGGGCTCTGCAAAAGGCTCTCCTGCCTGAGGCTCCCGGGTCGCAGGTTCAGTCCCCAGCACTGCCATGAGCCAGAGCTGAGCAGGGCTTGAGTCAATCTCTGTCTCTGTCCCTCCCTCTCTCAATAAAAAAAGGAAGAAAGAAAATACCGGGGCTTGGGCGGGGGCACAGCGGGTTAAGCGCAGGTGGCGCAAAGCACAAGGACCGGTGTTAAGGATCCTGGTTCGAGCCCCCGGCTCCCCACCTGCAGGGGAGTCGCTTCACAGGCGGTGAAGCAGGTCTGCAGGTGTCTGTCTTTCTCTCCCCCTCTCTGTCTTCCCTTCCTCTCTCCATTTCTCTCGGTCCTATCCAGCAGCGATGACATCAATAACTACAACAATAAAAACAACAAGGGCAACAAAAAGGGAGTGAATAAATATTAAAAAAAAAGAGAGAAAATACCACATGGCTAATAAATAGTACCTGAGTGTTTCTCCCCCTAGTCTCCTGGCAACCTAGACCACAGATAAACGTGTGTATTCAAGGGGGCCCACAGGACAGAGGACAGACATGCAGACATTCTCACCCTGTCAACAACTCCGCCACTTTCTGGACGGGGAGGGGCGGGCGCCAGCGTCCACACCTTTGGTCTCTACGGCCCAGATCTGCCCTGCAAGAAGGCTGTCCAACACCTTTCTGTCCAGCAGTTTGTTTTTTTTTTAGCCTTCATGTTCCTTTCAGACACGCGGTCCACACTAGCCCTCAAGGGAAGACGGAGGTAGAGAGGACGAGAGCGTGGCATCCACACACCCAGGGACCCTTGTTCCACGACCAGGACATGTGGGGACCACCTTCTGTGACGGGGTGAAACTGCGGGGGCCGTGCTGAGTGAAGGGGCTCAGGGGAGGAGGCCACATCAGGTGGGGCCACAGGGGCAGAGCAGGAGAGACGGGTGAGGGAGGCAACAATCTACTTGTTGCCACTCCAGTCAGCACCGTGCAGGGCTCAGCACACAGGTTACAGTGTGGGTCACTCGCAGAACACACCTCCCCAGAGCCCTGCCCACCATGACGCCACCCTGAGCTCCCTGGGCAGACGCCCTCACCCATGTGTCCTGGAGCCTCCCCTCCCCAGAGCCCTGCCCCACTAGGGACAGACAGACACAGGCTGGGGGTGTGGATCCACCTGCCAACACCCATGTCCAGCGGAGAAGCAATGACAGAAGCCACAACTCCCACCTTCTGCTCCCCATAGAGAATTTGGGTCCCTGCTCCCAGAGGGATAAAGAACAGAGAAGCTTCCAGTGGAGGGGATGGGACAGGAACTCTGGGGGTGGGAACTGTGTGGGGTTGTCTCCCTCTTACCTTACAATCCTGTCAATCGTTATCACTAATAAAAACCGTTATCACGAAAGACACGTCTCTGATATCTGATTACTGTAAAAAATGGCAACTAATCCCTAGCACTGCAAAAACGGTATCTGTTTTCCATCTACACCATGCCTCAGCCGCGCGTGAGCTTAATGTGCAGCCTGACGATACGAGAATCCGGCATGAAGCCCAGCCAGTCTTTCTTGGCGTTACTCTCGATCGCACCCTGTCATTTCACGAACATTTCATAAAAACTGCAGCAAAGGTGGGCGCAAGGAATCACATCATTGCAAGACTGGCCAGCTCCTCATGGGGCGCGAGCGCTTCCACACTACGATCATCCTCTCTGGCGTTATGCTATTCCACTGCAGAATACTGTGCCCCAGGATGGTTCCGTAGCCCCCATGTCCACTTGGTCGATTCCAAATTATATTCCTCCATGAGGATCATTTCTGGAACCATCCGTTCCACCCCGGTTCCATGGCTGCCAGTTCTTAGCAACATCGCCCCGCCAGATATTCGTCGGGATGCGGCATCATCTAAGTTCATTTCCCATGTCTACGCTCTACCGGACCTGCCAATATACGCGGAGATCTTCGCCCACCCTGTCCAACGCTTGACGTCTCATCACCCAATCTGGTCCCCTACACCTACACTGAACTTCTCTGTTCCAGACTCTTGGAAACAGAGTTGGCAGTCAGCTGAGGTCAAGAACAAACACCTCATCACAGACCCCTGCGAGCGTCAACCCGGCTTTGACCTAGCACGTTATGATTGGGCCCTCCTCCATCGCTATCGAACAGGCCATGGCCGGTGCGCCGCTATGTTCCATCGCTGGGGAGCCAGAGACGACCCGAACTGCCCCTGCGGCTACAGACAGACTATGACCCACATAGTCAACGACTGCCACCTCTCCAGATTCAAAGGAGGTCTCAAAACTTTACATCAGGCTCAACCTGACGCTGTTGACTGGCTACGGAAGAAGGGCAAACGCTAGAAGAAGAAGAACTAATAAAAAAAGGGAAGGGAGGGGAGGGGAAGGGGGAGGAGAGGGAAAGGAAGGGAAGGGAAGGGAAGGGCCAACAGAGGGAGAGAGGGCAGCTCGTGTTTGCCCAGGGCCATTCTCATGACGACCCAGTCTTGCTCCCTGCCCGTCTCTCACTTCTCAGCACCGTGGAGAAGCCTCAGCTCCCAACAGATTCCCACAGACATCATGTTTTATTGTTGTAGTTACTACTGATACCGTCGTTGTTGGATAAGACAGAGATAAATGGAGAGAGGAGGGGAAGACAGAGAGGGGGAGAGAAAGACAGACACCTGCAGACCTGCTTCACCGCCTGTGAAGCGACTCCCCAGCAGGTGGGGAGCCGGGGGCTCGAACCGGGATCCTTACACCAGCTTTTGTGCTTTGTGACACAAAAAAGGAAACAGACATCAGACCCCAGACAAGATACGGAGCCTGAGCCAAGGAGTCCCAGGCGCCTGGGTGTCTCTCCTCTCCCTGCAAACTGTGAGCCCCGCCGGGAGGGGAGGTTCCACCGGGGACCGTGCGTAAGGCTGTCTCAGTTCTCCTCATCTGCCAAGAGACCAGCCGTCTCCCTGCTTCCTTCTTCCCTCACCCACCCTGAGAAGCCGGGAGAGTCTTTTCTTTGCCAGGCACCTTGGGGAAAAGGCAAGAGTCGGGCAGAGCAGCGGATCCTCTAGAGAAAACCCAGATGGAGGAGGGACAAAGGGGAATTGGTTTTCCTCCTGTGCCGCCGCTGCTCAGATTATATGCGGTGAGAACAGCAGTGTGAGGGCGGGATCTAGAGCGCCCGCCTTTGCGGACAAAACTCAGCCATCCAGCCTCACGCCGAGCCGCGTGTCCTTGCCAAACCCGTCTCAACGGGCAGACGAGAGGCCGTCCGAGTCAGGATCCAACTAGTTCCTTTGAGATACCAAAGGTCCCCTTGGCGCCCCAGAGGGAGGGTGAACCCAGGCTTTAGCATCTCGCTGGGGGGTGGGCAGGGGGGCAGGGGTCCAGTGGGGCCATTTTCTTTCCCCCCAAATAAGATTTTTATTTTTTTCTCACTACTGCTGTCAGCACAGGTCAGTGTCCCCGTCCCCACCCCACAGACAACCACTCTAGTTCTCCCACAATCTTCGAAATAGGTCGATTTTTTAAAAAAGATTTAAAAAATTATTTATTCATTTATTCACTTTCGTTGCCCTTGTTGTTTTATTGTTGTAGTTACTACTGATACCGTCATTGTTGGATAAGACAGAGATAAATGGAGAGAGGAGGGGAAGACAGAGAGGGGGAGAGAAAGACAGACACCTGCAGACCTGCTTCACCGCCTGTGAAGCGACTCCCCTGCAGGTGGGGAGCCGGGGGCTCGAACCGGGATCCTTACACCAGCTTTTGTGCTTTGTGACACCTGTGCTTAACCTGCTGCGCTACCGCCCGACTCCCATTTTTTTTTAACCAGACTGCTCAGCTCTGGCTTATGGTGGCGGTTCAGGGGATTGAACCTGGGACTTTCAGTGCCTCAGGCCTGAGAGTCAGCTTGCATAAATAAGCCTTATGCAGTTCCCCCAGCCTGGTTGATTTTTTATTCTACATTTGTGTGTCCAACTGTCTCCATTCCGCACCTGAGCGGAGCCATTCTGAGCCGTCCTCCACCTCCCGACTTGCTTCCCTGAGCACCACCTGCTCAGCCCACCCACTGCATCCCAAGGCCTGTTTGTTCTTCGCCTCACATCCCCGCAGGAGATGCGGACTCTGGCCTTGATCCCCCAGCAACCACGGCAAAGGATTTGCAAGAAAGGCCTCACTTCTTAAGGAGCTGCCCGCGGGCGAGAGGGACAGCTCATGGCTCTGGGCAGGAAGGAGGGTCCCGCAGGGGGACGGTGCCTTAAACAGAAGCAAGGCAGGGATGCCAGGCGTCTGTCTCCCATGGGTTCAGGGCCAGGCCCCAGCCGCGCAGACGGACAGACGGGACACAGTGACCTCCGCTCGTCCTTGTGGCTACTGTGACAGTGCTGAGTGAGGCTCGCCCGCTGGCTCAACCAGATCTCAGGGGCGTGAGCTCAGGGGCCAGGTTTGGCGCTTGGGTTCTGCTATTAGCACCAAGGCCCAGGGGGTGCGTCGCCCTTGCCAGAAGGGGCCTGTGCCAGACAGGCAGGGGCTTACGCCACCTTCACGCAGGAAAAGCATCACAGGGAATCTGTTTCTCTCAGTGCAAACACCAGGCCTAAAGTTCAGTTAAAATGCTGCCTGCCTGGGGCCAGGAGCTGGTGCACCCAGTTAAGCGCACATAGCACGAAGCACAAGGTTCAAGTCTCCCCATCCCACCTGCAGAGGGGGAAGCTCCATGAGCTTGAAGCAGGTCTGCAGATCTCCCTCTCTCTCTCCCTCTCCACCTCTCCCCTCCTCTCTCAATTTCTCTCTGTCCTGTCCAACAAGATGGAAAGAATGACTGACAGGAGCAGTGGACTTGTAGTGCCGGCACTGAGCCCCAGCAATAACCCTGGAGGCAAAAATAGCAACAAAAAGAAACACGATGCGTCCTGCCAATTACTGGGAAGCTCCTGGCCATGAAACCCACGGAACAGGCCGGCTGCGCAGATGGCAGGGAGGCGGCCTTTGGCCTCGTTTCTGTTTTTAATTATCTATTTCCTTCCTAATGAGAGAGATGAGGAAAGTCAGCTCAATGCCAGGGACCGGCCTGAGCTCACGAGGCCTGAAAGCCCAGTGCCCTGCCGCCTCACTGGGCAAAGGCAGTTTTTCCATTTCCCGTTACTTATTTTGTTGTTCTCTTTTCTTCCTCTCCTTCTCCTTCTCCTTCTCCTTCCCCTTCCCCTTCCCCTTCCCCTTCCCCTTCCCCTTCCCCTTCCCCTTCCCCTTCCCCTTCCCCTTCCCCTTCTTCTTTTTTTTCTTCTTCCTCTTCTTTTTTGAGACACCATATGTATCTGTGATTTGATCCCAATACAAAAGTGCAAGGGGGCTGGGTAGTGGCACACCTGGTTGAGCACATGTTACAACTGACAAGGACCCAGGTTCAAACCCCAAGTCCCCACCTGCTAGGGAAAAGCTTCACTGCAAGTGTCTCTCTGTCTCTCTCCCTGCTTCCTCTTGATTTCTGGCTGTCTCTAGCCAATAAATACGTACCTCTTGCTCCTCTCTGTTTCATCTAATTAAATAGAAAGTAAAATAGGGGGGAAATGGCTGTCATGAACAGTGGATCTGTTGTGCAGATAGCAAGCCCCAACAATAACTCTGGTGGCAATTAAAAAAAAAGAAAGTTGTATATATATAACCGTGGAATACTACTCAAGATGATGGAGTCACCTTCTTCCCCTCCTCTGGGATGGAGCGGGAAGGAATCCTGTGAAGTGAGATCAGCCAGAAAGAGCAGGAGGCAGATGGGCTGATCTCACTCAGGGACAGAAGTGGAGAAATCAGAACAGAAGGGGAAACACCAAGCAGAAAGTGGACTGGGTTTGGTGTCTTGCCCCAAAGTAAAGGACTCTGGGAGTGGGGAGGGGGCTTTCCTGGTGCTGATGGTGGAGGAGGCCCTGGGCTCGCCAGAGAGGGTTTTCAAACATTTATCACAAGGAGATAAGAAACTGTCCTATGTGTCAACAGCTGTATTGTGAACCATTAACCTCTCCAATAAAGTAAGAGAGTTTGCTGAGTAATACACATCCATCCATCCATGTACCCATCTGTTGTATGCTTTACATTGGGTTGTTCTAGCTCTCCCCCACCAAGAAAATTGGATCAGTCCTGCTAGTTTGGTGGGCCCGCTTGGCCCCGCCCCAAGGAACCCCGAGAGGGTTCCAGAGTTCCAGGGTTCGAGAGTTGAAGAGTTCGAGAGTGCTTGGCGCCATCGCGGGGGAAAGAGACAGCAGAGTTCTGTTTGGTGATTAGTTTGGGTTAGTTTATGAATCGTTGTTCCTGAATAAAGAAATACAGCTTCCCTGCCCAGCCGTACGTCTCTGGTCGTCTCTGTTACCCATCCGTGAAGCTAGCCCGGCCAGCTGGAGCCTCAGAATTTTAACAACAAATGGCGCCCACGTGGACCTGACCTGCGCATCTCTCAGATAAGTAAAGACAATTTGGCTACCTATGTACTATGGCCTTCTCTTCTGCTTGTGAAGAGATCTCCAAAGGCCTCTGCTCTTTCTTCACGAGACTGTTTTGCTGTTTCTGGAACATTTATGTCTGGACCACTCTGTAGTTTCCACTCGCTCGGACGAACTCAGAACAGCCAGCGGGAATAGCCAGCGGGCGGGAGGCGAGGCACGGAGCTGCTGTTTCCACCTGGTTAAACAGCCAGCCAGCCAGCTGCGCCCAGACAACCCCGCGCACCGCGCCCGCAGCCCCGCAGCCCCGCAGCCCGCAGGAGGCCGACGCCAGCACGCAGGAGCCTGATGCCACCACACAGGAGCCCGAGGCCAACACGCTGGAGCCCGATGCCAACACGCAGGAGCCCAATGCCACCACACAGGAGCCCAATGCCAGCACGCAGGCCAGCCCACAGGAGCCAGCTCTCCACTGCGTGGCGCAGGGCACTGGACATGTGATCCCTCTATGCTGCTCGGCCACTGCGAGCAGGGCAGCAGACATGACAGGGCCATGGGGCAGGGCCGCGGCGGCCTATCATGGCCGCCACCCCTGGGCACCTAGGCCCACGCCTTCTACAAGGCTGGCCTGCCAGCCCTCGTGCTATGAATTCTGGAACGATCCTGGACCTCCTGGACCCCCGGGCTCCCTGCCGAAACTGGGCACACGAGATCTCCAGCTGCCGGTCCGGTCTGAAGGCAGACAAGCTGGAGTATGCAGAGATTTGTGCAGAGATCGCAACCTGCAATTCCTAGAAGTGACACTGCCCAAGAGACCACCACTGTACAACGCACCCCCCCCAACAACTAAGACAGTACAGATTTAAATTCGTGTTTAAAATGACATGTCTTCATAACAAAGGTTTCTCTCCTTGTGTATTAATGACCATGTTTATGTTTAAAGTTTGGTAAACAGTAACTTTAAGACTAAGTTCTTACTAGTCAAAGTTAAATGAAAAAGGTTTTCAACGTAATTCTCATAAAGATAAAATTAACTTACATTTAAATTCTGAGGTAAAAATTAGTTAACAATCAATATATTTTAACTAAGTTGGTCTAAACAAAAGGTTAAATAGACTTGTTGATATGTAAAACTCTCCATTACCTTCTCTATTAGAAATGGTAGATCGCACAATGGCTATGCTAATTATTCTCATGCCTGAGATTTCCTTTCCTGCGCACACCTAGGTTACATCTCCATCTTAAATGGGTGTAACAAAAGTTAAAAAGACATTGTTGATATGTAAAAGTCTCAAATTCCTTCTCTATTAGAAACGTTAGATTGCGCTATGGTTATGCTAACAAGTTTTGTTTCATAGTAAGTAAATTGCAGCCAGCTGCCTTTGGGACTCTAGGCCGTTCCCCACCCCCATGCAAATGTCCGTTGAGACAAGTACGCCCCCCAGAGGCAAGAAATGTTTTTTTTTGAAGCTTATAAAGTTTTGCCCACAGAGACAAAACATGGCCCCCTCAGGCCTTCCCTTGGCAGCACACTGGTTCTTGTTACTTGCTTACATGTTTCTCCATGTTTGTGCCAGTTTCTTTTTTTAAAAATGCCTGTACGATAGAGGTTTCTGTTCACCCCACACCCCTGATACTGTGGTCATTTAGTTAAAAAGAAAAGGGGGAATTGTTGTATGCTTTACATTGGGTTGTTCTAGCTCTCCCCCACCAAGAAAATTGGATCAGTCCTGCTAGTTTCATGGGCCCGCTTGGCCCCGCCCCAAGGAACCCCGAGAGGGTTCCAGAGTTCCAGAGTTCGAGAGTTGAAGAGTTCAAGAGTGCTTGGCGCCGTCGCGGGGGAAAGAGGCAACAGAGTTCTGTTTGGTGATTAGTTTGGGTTAGTTTATGAATCGTTGTTCCTGAATAAAGAAATACAGCTTCCCTGCCCAGCCGTTGTCTCTGGTCATCTCTGTTACCCACCCGTGAAGCTAGCCGGCCAGCTGGAGCCTCGGAATTTTAACAACACCCATACAACCATCCATCATCCATCCACCCATCCGTGTACCCATCCATCTATCCATCATCCACCCATCCAACCATCCACCCATCCATGTACCCATCCAACCATCTATCATCCATCCATCCATCCATCCATCCATGTACCCATCCAACCATCCATCATCCATCCATCCATCCATTATCCACCCATTCATCCATCCATCCACCCATCCATGTACCCATCCAACCATCCATCATCCATCTATCCATCCATGTACCCATCCATCTATCCATTATCCACCCACCCATCCATCCATGTATCCATCCATCCACCCATCCATCTATCCACCCATCCATCCACCCACCCACCCATCTACCCTTCCTTCCTTCCTTCCTTCCATCCATTCATGTACCCATCCAATCATCCATCCATCCTGCCACACATCCATCCACCCTTCCATGCATCCACCCACCCACCCACACCCACCCACCCGCCTGTGAGTTTCATATGCACTGGCCTCAGGAGAGCCTGTGTGACGTTCTCGCCTACAATGTCTCACCTGCGCCTCTCAACACACTTCACTTGACGCCAAGCCCCTCACACCTCTGCTCTCACGACCTGACCTGCTTCACGAGTCACTTTGATCTAGTTCATGTCAACCGCCCCAAGTCAACACCACACAAGCCTGCAGCTTCGGCTCAAAAGGGGACTTTTCAACCTCCCACGATTATGGAAATCTGACACAAGATGGTAGAAGACACGCCCATGAGAAAGGACCGAGCTTGGCGTCTACAAGAGCCCAGCGCTGACCGCTAGGGGGCCCGGCCTGGATTTCCACCAAGAATGATCAGGCACCCCCGTTACCAGAGAGAGCAGGGCTTCACTGAGACTTTGGGTGGGGGCCTCAAGGCAGCCTCCCCCTACCCCGCCCCCCGGAACGAGCAGGTGATGGAACAGACAGGAGCTCCCCCACAGAGTCAGACAAAGTTGTCTGTCACTGAGGGCTGGCCTTGGCCCAGACTCCGCTGTCTGTGTTGACTGAAGGCCGCCCGCCCCTCCGCAGACTTCGGCCACTGCCTTCCATGCGTGACACAAGCCGCCACCTTTGGCTCGTGCCAGCCAACGTTCTGTCCACAAAGCTGAGTGTGTGTGACCCTGAGCCATCTTCCAGCCCCACTTTTTTAAATGTTATTAGTGACTTAATACTGACTTACTGCCCGGCCTGCTGAAGCCCCGAACTTTAACGACAACTTACACAATTATGAGATAACAAGTCTACAACTCCACATTTTTCCCGCCCCCAGAGTCCTGTGTCCCCAGTGCCTCCATTGGAAACTGCAGTGGTTCTCCCAAGGTCACAGAGATGGGCTGACTGTGATTTCTACAACTGTCGGTATTAATATACATTGCTCATGTTTCTGTGGCCCTGCCTTCTCTTCCTTCCTTTTTTCTACTTCTTTCTTTCTTTCCACCTCCAGGGTTGTTACTGGAGCTTGGCGCCAGCACTATAAATCCACTGTCCCTGGCGGCCACTTTTTCCATTTTATTGCACAAGACAGAGAGAAATAGATAGAGGAAGGAAAGATAGATAAACAGATAGAGAGACAGACACCTGCAGACAGGATGCTTCACTCCCCAGCAGGTAGGAATCCAGGAGCTCGAACCCGGATCTTTGTGCTTTGTATTACGTGCCCTTAACTGGGTGAGCCACCAGAGCGGGGGTATGTGTCAGAGAGAGAGGCGGAGACAGACACACACACACACACACACACACACACACACACACACACACACCCCACATACACACTGAGACCAGAGCCCTGCTCGGCTCTGGCTGATGGTGGTGCTGGGATTGAACCTGGGACCTCAGAGCCTCAGGCGGGAGGGTCTATTTGCAGAACCCCTGTGCCATCGCCCCAGCCCGAGTTCCTCGATTCTCAGAAACCTTGTCTTCCCGCTGCACTTGGGGAGACTTCTGCATTTGTGGGATAACCAGCGTGGAGAACAGAAGAATCAAAAGCTGAGAAGAGCTTAGCAACGTCAGCATTTCATCCCCGTCTTCCAAGCGTCTGGCGCGAGGAATGAAGAGAACCAGCTAGTGCGCTGTGCACCCGGCCACGGCCAAGTCCTGGGTTCGAGCCACAGAGCCGCGGGGCAGCTGCATGGATAGTAAAGCAGGGCTGTGGTGTCTGCACCTCTCACCTCTCTCTGTCTCTCTAAAAAATATGGAACAACAATGGGGCTGGGTGGAGAAGCAGTGACAGAAGCCACAACTCCCACCTGCTGCTCCCCATAGAGAATTTGGGTCCCTGGTCCCAGAGGGGGAGACATGTCAGGGGGGGATGCCCAGAGGGCTCTGAGCCCCAACTCCAGCAGGACCCAGAGAGAGAAGAGGGAAAAAGAAAAGAAGAAAAGGACACTTAGAAGTGATAGGAGTGGGAGTGGGGCGGTGGCGCAGTGGGTTAAGCACACGTGGCACAAAGCGCAATGAACAGCATAAGGATCCTGGTTCGAGCCCCCAGCTCCCCACCTGCAGGGCAGTCGCTTCACAGGTGGTGAAGCAGGTCTGCAGGTGTCTGTCTTTCTCTCCTCCTCTCTGTCTTCCCCTCCCCTTTCCATTTCTCTCTGTCCTATCCAACAACCACAACAACTACAACAATAACTACAACATAAATAAAAAAGGGCAACAAAAGGAAAATAAATAAGTATTATTAAAAAAAGAAGTGATAGGAGTGACTTAGAGAGGAAGTGAAGGAGGGAGCATCTGTCTCCCTTCAGTGGGGGCCCAGCCTGCGGGCTCAGTGTTGGGAGACAGGAGTGAGGTAGAGATGCAGAATGTTCGGGCTGGGGAGACGGCTGGGCAGAGGCCTTGGTGTCTTGAGTTAGGTCTCAGCTCTTCCTGTCTCTTTCCTTCTCATCAATAAATTACAATCTCTTGAGATAGAAAGAAGCACAGACTGGGGGCCGGGCAGTGGTGCACCCAGTTAATTGCAGAGAAATGTAAATAAAGACAATACTGAGATACCACCTCACCCCTGTGAGAATGGCATACATCAAAAAGGACAGCAGCAACAAATGCTGGAGAGGCTGTGGGGACAGAGGAACCCTTCTGCACTGCTGGTGGGAATGTAAATTGGTCCAGCCTCTGTGGAGAGCAGTTTGAAGAACTCTCACAAGGCTAGACATGGACCTTCCATATGACCCAGTAATTCCTCTCCTGGGGATATACCCCAAGGACTCCATAACACCCAACCAAAAAGATATGTGTCCACCTATGTTCCTAGCAGCACAATTCATAATAGCTAAAACCTGGAAGCAGCCCAGGTGCCCAACAACAGATGAGCGGCTGAGAAAGCTGTGGTATATATACACAATGGTATACTATGCAGCTATCAAGAACAATGAACCCACCTTCTCTCACCCATCCTGGATGGAGCTAGAAGGAATTATGTTAAGTGAGCTAAGTCAGAAAGATAAAGACAAGTTTGGGATGATCCCACTGATAAACGGAAGTTGAGAAAGAAGAACAGAAAGGGAAACAACAAGCAGGATCTGACTGATTTTGGAGTAGGGCACCAAAGTAAAAACCGGGGGTTGGAGGGTGAGGGTGGGTGTTCAGCTTCATGGTGGTGTTTATGTGCGCTCCTATTAATTTGTAGTCATGTAAATCACTATTTAATTAATATGAGAGAGGAAAAATTGAAAGTCTCAAACTTTTAAAAATACAGACTGAGTCTTTTTAACATGTAGGCTGAGTCTTTGATATGCTGACTCTCTTAAAAGCTTAGTCCAGGGAGACAGAAGCAACCGGTGGCACAGCTCTATGCAAACAATGTCAAAGGACATAAAATATGGTGAGGGTGTGTGTGATACAGCACTAACAAAGGGATATTTCAAAGTGAACCCAATTGCCAAACAGTGTGATTACAGCAATAACTATCTATTGTCTTCATAACCCTAAGACAGCAAGGAACCTCCCGCTTCCTCTATAGAGACTATATTTCCCCCAGTCCTGGAACCTCTGGGGTGGGGCTCACTTCCCTGTATGCTTCTCTCAAGTCATACCAAATAATATTGCATCTACTGATCCCAACCTAATCAATGCAAGGAGTACCACCTCAGAAGGCTTCAGCTCAGACTGTGTCCAGAGACATGGATTGCCAACCCTTCAGCCTCATCACTTGGGTGAGACCTTTCCTTTCATGGTATTCTCTAATTCCATTCCAGGAGGTTCACTTCCTAACAAAGTCCCAAAACCTAGATATAGGCCAGGTCCTGTAAGATAGAGCATATGTTCACATGTATTCATAAACTAGGGCAAAATATATACCTGAAAGCAGAAGTACACAGTAGCCTGTAGTGAGTCTGCATCAAGTTCCTAATGAAATAGTGTTCACTTAGACTTAGATACCCTCCTCACCTACTTCCTATTACAGTTCTCTCACTCACTCCAAAGCTAACCTCATCAAAGCAAGGACTGCAAAAGCTGAATAAGGGCAAGAGACTGGCAGACTTTAATGATGACTCTTTAGTCACTATCAGGCCATCCCATCAGCTGGGGCCCTAGTCGGGGAGTCCTGAGATTCCCAAACAGACACGATGGGCCTAGACCTCAAATAAATCCCTCTCTCCATTGTTACCAGTCATCTCTATCAGGAACAACAAAATAGACCCCTTTGTGGGCCTCTATAGGACCTTGCCCTCAACCTGGATCAACAATGGTGGAAAATGTTCCATCCTCCAAAGGGAGGCTGGACAACAGACTCTATGCTCCACCTGAGGAAGATGGGTCCTGAAATTGGGGCAGCTTGGAATGTTCCTACTCATGACCACAGAATGTGAGCTCAGACCTACAGGGATGCAGAGGCCACACAGGCTCCTAAGCTGAATATGGGCCCCAGATCAGATCAAATCGATGGGGTTTACAGTCAACAATGTTTATACCCCTTTCCCATATTAGGGAGCTACTCTCTTCCCTGATCCAGCTTTCTGGTCCTTTTCCCAGCCATGACATCATCTCCCCAGACAATAATTAGGATCCACCTGCATATCAGATTTCAGGCTCAGGAAAACAAACAAACAAACA
>NC_080169.1:124239790-124344790 GCF_950295315.1 Erinaceus europaeus
GGCAAAAGCCACACAGAAAAAACGAGATTTTGCAAAGGCAGGTGAGCAACAGCAAACGACTGCGTTCAGAAAAAGAAGGCCGCTCCCGGGAGCCGGCGCCACGAGGCCACGGAGGACGTCGCCCAAGGACCCTGGCATCCTGGCGCTGCCCGGCTGGCTCCGAGTCCAGCGCTGGGCTCCTGGCGCCACGTGTCACCAGACACTGCTGGCCCCCCGGCTTCTTGTTCCCTTCACAATGTAAAGATTAAGACGTTGATTTTTTAAAACATATTTATTTATTTATTCCTTTTTTGCTGCCTTTTTATTGTTGTAGTTATTATTATTGTTGTTATCGATGTCGTCGTAGTTGGATAGCACAGAGCGAAATGGAGAGGGGAGGGGAAGACAGAGAGGGGGAGAGAAAGACAGACACCTGCAGACCTGCTTCACCGCCTGGGAAGCGACTCCCCTGCAGGTGGGGAGCCGGGGGCTCGAACCGGGATCCTTACGCCGGTCCTTGCGCTTTGTGCCACCTGCTGCTTAACCCGCTGCGCTGCCGCCCGAGTCCCATGAGGCTGATTTTTATCCAAAGGGCAGGCAGACCTTGTTCCAGCCATGTTCACAGCTACTCAAGAGCAGACACACCGGACGCCCCTCGGCAGATGGCAGGCTGGACGGAGGAGCTATGGGAAGGGGGGCGGGCGATGGGGCGGCACTCGGTTAGGCGCACACACCACCACGTGCAAGGACCCGGGTTCGAGACTCCCCACTCCCCACCTGCAGGGGGGAAGCTTCAGGCGTGGTGGAGCTGGGCTGCAGGCGTCTGTCTTTCTTTGTCCAGAGACGGACATCCGGGAGCCTCAGGTCAGCAGGGTGGCCCTGGGGAGCGGGGACCTGGGCTTTCCCTGGGGCCTTGGGGGGGACCCGGTGTCCTGGTGCTGTGAGCACCACGCGCTGGGTTAGGTTAGACTGAGGCCGGGGGCCTGCAGCTTGGCCGCCCATCACAGCTCCAGGCGCAGCGGATCCCAAGGCCGAGCCTGAGGCCGACGCGTGGAGGGAGGGAAAGACTTGGTTGCCCCCGTGGGGTCACGCAGACCCCCGCCAACTAGACCGCCCGACGGTTTGCAAAGCCGCTTAAAGTCCTTTCAAGCCGGATGCGGTGTACGCTGACCGGCTACCGGTGGTTTTGGAAAAGGACCATCTCGATCGGTTACAAGGCAGCTACAAGGCCTCAGGTGGGCTCAGGTACAAGGGTCATGTGCGAACAGACCGGTTGCGCCGTGAGTCACCAAGGTCCACGTGAGACTGGGAACGAGGTGGCCTGGTCCCATTCCACGCCCGACCCGGGCGCCAGGGTGCCAGCGGACACACCATGACACAGGTTGGGTTGGCTACATTCTGCGGACCGAAGAGATTCAACCGACCGGTTCCATTTCTAGCCCCTGGGTTTGCTGATATGCAGGGACAGAGGACCCGCCTGTCTGTCCTACTGTGGAACCGGGGAACATTTTATTTCTCTGGGGGCAGGGCAGGTGCGCCCCTACCCCCCTTGCTCCCTCACTCCGGCTCCCCACACCTGCCTGGCAGCTGCCACGTCCGGGGTCACTCCTGCGCGAGGAGATAGGAAGTCACCCGCTGCTCTCTTCAGGCTGGCAGAAAGGATTAATTGCTGTTTGCTGTGAAGACTGGGCACAACACAGGTGTTGCTCCTTCATCTGTTTCTTCATTTAGGAAAATTACAGCTAATGGGGGCTTCCGGGAGCCTGTCCCTGAGCCAGACCCAACGGCACAGACACTCCCCCAACACAAACACCTACCAGCCTCGAACCCCACCATGATGCCACCCTGACCTCCCTGGGCAGACGCCCTCACCCATGTGTCCTGGAACCTCCCCTCCCCAGAGCCCTGCCCCACTAGGGACAGACAGACACAGGCTGGGGGTGTGGGTCCACCTGCCAACACCCATGTCCAGTGGAGAAGCAATGACAGAAGCCAGACTTCCCACTTTCTGCTCCCCATAGAGGATTTGGGTCTAGACTCTCAGAGGGGGAGAAATGTCAGGGGAAGATGCCCAGAGGGCTCTGAACCCCAACTCCATCAGGACCAGAAGCATCTGTCACCAGGAATCTTAGTTTTATACCATCACTGAAAAGGAAGAGAATCTGGAAACACCAGCGTGAAGGGGGCGGGTGCAGGTGACAGCAACCCTGGTTAGTCGCTCATCGTCCTGAACCGTGGCATTGGTCCGCCCCACACTCTCCCTTGCCGTCTCTCAGGCGCTGCCCCGAATCCTCCCTCAGCACCTGCCCCCGCCCAGGACACACTCCTCCCAGGGAGGCCTCCCAGCCGACCTTCAGGGCAAGGTCACTGACCCCACTCTGTTCCGTCCCCACCTGGAGCTCTCGGCCACACGCCCCTTTCCTGCTTCTCTGACCCTGTTCTCCCAACATCACAATTTCCTCTGAGCACTTCTGCAAAAGAGTCTCCTGCCCGAGGCTCCGAGGCTCCGAGGCTCCGAGGTCCCAGGTTCAATCCCCTGCACCACCGCCAGCCACAGCCCAGCAGGGCTCTGGTCTGGTCTCTGTGTGTATGTGTCTCTCCACATCTTTTTCATTGAAAAATAAGGCTGTGTGGACAGTCCTGAGACGAGTAAACACGGAGTCAGCGTGTGACCCACAATCCCGCTCTCAGCACTTACCCCGTGGACACTCAGACGCTGATGAGCAGGGACACCGCAGCCCTGTGCTCACAGCTGCCTTGTGCACAGCAGCCAGGGAGTGGACGCAGCCTGGATGCCCGTCCACAGGGGACGGGATGGAGACGTTATGGGATACGGGCTTCATGGAATACTACTCTGCCATCAAAAAGATGAGGTGTGTCCTTGGAGACCAAATGGAAGGAACTGGAGAAATCAGTAGTGAGATGAAAGACAACTACCAGATGGTTTCAATCGTCTCTGGAGTCTAGAGACCTGAGTCAGGACCTTGTAAAACAAACAGAACACCCAGAACAAAAGCAAGCAAGCAAAGTGTCTCTAAGACTTTGCAAGAACTTCCTGGGGAGGTGGGCGGGTGGGGACACAGAGCTCCGGTGGTGGGTGCGGTGTGGGCTGGACCCTGTCACCTTACAATCTTGTCACCCAGTATTAGTCACAAATAAAAAAATACCGCATTAAAAATAAACGAAAGCTTCCCTGATTCAACATCTATCTGATCAGTGGCTGGAGCATCCAGACATCAGACAAGCAAATGAAATGAAAATACAAGGGGCCGGGTAGTGGTGCACCTGGTTCAGCGCACACATTCCAGTACATATGGACCCTGGTTCGAGCCCTCGGTCCCCACCTGCAGGGGGGAAGCTTCAGGAGTGGAGAAGCAGGACTGCAGGTGTCTCTCTGTCTCTCTACCTCCCCCTTCCTCTCAATTTCTGACTATATCTACTCAATAAATAAATATAATGATGATGATGATGATAATGAAACAGGGGCCGAGTGGTGGTGCACCTGGTCAAGCACACACTACAGTGCGCAAGGACCCAGGTTCAAGGCCCTGGTCCCCACCTGCAGGGGGGAAGCTTCAGGAGTGGAGAAGCAGGGCTGCAGGTGTCTCTCTGTATCTCTCTCCTTCCTTCCCTCTAAATTTCTGTCTCTATCCAAAATAATGTATTTTTAAAATGTAATTGGAAGCAACTCAGCCCAGGAACTTGCATGCCCGGGGCGTCTGGGTTTGGTCCCTGGTCAACTCCCCTCTAGAGGATGAAGTCTTCCTGGGGGTCCAGTCCGCGGCCTCTCTCCTGGGATGCAGAGGCCCTTCCCTCTGTACGGAGACACCCGCGGCAGACGGCAGGGCCCGGGGCAGCCAGCCCAGCCCTGGTACCAGCTGGCCCACGTCTCCTCGCTGAAGGGGCAGCTGGTAAGTCCCGTCTCAGCAAGCCCTCGGTGACGGTACATTTTACTTCACGGGGCAGCCAGGTCTGGGTGCTGGGTACAGCAGAAAAGCAGACAGACGCACAGCCGCCTGAGGTCAGACAGCCCATTGGGGGGAGGAGAGAAGGAGAGAAGGAGAGAAGGAGAGAAGGAGAGAGAGGCACCGGCAGCCCCAGGCCAAGGGCAGGGACAGAGTGACGGAGCCACAGCAGGACAAGAGACTCTCAGGAGCTGGCGGGGGGGGGGGGCAGATACTGCAGACCAAGGGGGGCCTGTTAGGGCAGGCAGACGGCTCAGCCGGGAGGACGCATGCCCTGGTGCCTTGCTCTGTGTAAGGTCCCGGGTTTGAGTCCCAGCACCCCATGGGAGGATCATGGATGATACAGTTTCAAAGATACAAAGGAGGAGGAGGAGGAAGAAGAGGAGGAGAAAGAGAAGGAAGAAGAGGAAGAGGAGGAGGAAGAGAAAGAAGAGGAGGAGGAGAAGGAAGAGGAGGAAGAGAAGGAGGAGGAAGAGGAGGAGGAGGAGGAACAGAGGCGCAGCATGTGGGCTTGGAAGGCTGCCCGGTAGCGAATAAACTGGAGGGGCGCCAGGGGCCTCCTCCCTAACGCCATCTGGCTCTGTGCACCCCACCCCCTCGTAACTTCTCTACAGAGGCAGACAGAAACTGAAATGGAAGAACAGTCCAGAGAGACACCTGCAGCCCTGCTTCGCCGCTCATGAAGCTTCCCCCTGCAGGTGGAAACGGAGGGCTCGAACCCGGGTCCCAGGTACCGCAGGACGTGCACTCCAGGGCGCACCCCCGCCTGGCCCTCCCCACGGCCACTGGCCACACTGGTCTGCAGGAACCCCAGCTCTCAGATGCCCTCAGGCCTGGCTGGCTCTGCTCGGAGTCTCCTAGCTGCCACCTGCCACCGCCCCAAACACCTCCAGAAGGTGGGGCTCAAGGGTCACAGGCCTCACAGCCAGGTGGGGACTCAGTCCCCGGGCCCCAAGCAGGAGACCAAAGGGAAACAAAGACAGCTGCCAGCTCTCTATTCCTCCTCCTTCTCTCTCTCTCCCTCCCTCAATGTCTCATTCATTCCTTCCTCCTCAAAGGCGCTGGAAGGCCCCTCTGTCCCCAAACTCCCTGGGCAGAAACCGTGACCTCTGCTCAGGGGACCTGACATGGCTCTGTGGCGGGAGCACGGGGAGGAGGGAGGAGGGAGGAAGCCGGCCGGGCTGAAACTCCATCAGCTGAGCCTGGTCCCAAGGACGGGGGCTCCCGGGCCTGAGGAAGGGGCCCTTCTTTACTTCGGGGGGGATGGAGGGACAGACGGAGGGACAGGGACGGCGGTGGCCGCCTCTGAGTGTCACCTGCTTGCGGAACTTCAAAGGTGGGGCTCCCCAGGACCCAGAGGGCAGCCACCCTGGCAAGCCCAGCGCCCCCCAGCATGGACACCCTGCCCGCCCCTGATGTGTGTGGAGGGCAACGGAGCCTGGAGCTGACGGCGGGGAGAGGAAGCAGGCCTCCCTTCTTACGTAACTGGGAGGCCAGAGGCCAGGCCTGGGACCTCGCCTCAGGGAGCCCTCTGCCCTGAGCACCTGCACCCCCACACAGAGGCTGAGGCCACCCATCCCGGGCAGCCCACAAACAGGCCGGCTTTCTAGCCAGGGACGAGGGGCGGTCATCACGGCCAGCAGGTGCTCAGAGACGCCCGAGGGGGCAGCTCTCCTGGCGGAACATTCTGGAAAAGTTTAGGAAGCAGCAGGACGGCACCGCTGGTCTGTCACAAGCAGATCCTCATCGTCCAGCAACTCCAGAGTCTCCCCTGGGGGCAGAAGGACCAGGGGGCTCCACCGTGCCATAGTCTGCCCAGAGGTGACTCTGTATGGAGGTGGGGAAGAGGAGGAGGGGGGGAGGAGGGGGGGGAAGGAGAAGGAGGAGAAAGAGGAGGAGGTAGAGGAGGAGAGGAGGAGAAAAAGGAGGAGGAAGAAGAGGAAGAGGGAGGAGGAGGAGAGAGAGGAGGAGGAGGGGTTCCTAGGGCTTACTGGTCTGTCTGCCTTGGGGCTGGGGTGCCTGGGGGCCTAGACGAGCCCTCCGGAAGCACCTGCACCCCCGAAGTGGCTTCCAAGGACTGAAGGGGCTGGGCGGCTGTCTGCCATCGCCGGTGTCCCCAGAGAGGCTCCTCGCTCTCCTGAGCTCCTGGGGACTCTGCTCCCCGCCCTGAGGCTGGCCAGGGCAGGCAGCCCCTGCAGATAAGAGCAGGTGGGCTGGAGCACCGAGCTGGAGCACTGCGCTGGAGCCCCTCTGAACCCCTCAATGATCCGCCCAGGTGAGCTGAGCTTGAGTTAAAGGCGCCCCCTATCACAGAAGCAAAGGCAGGTGTTTGCAGGAGAGGCGGAGTCAGCTCAGGGCCCCTGCTCCCCACACACCAGGGGGGGGGGTTCTCGCTGGGGGCGGGGGGCCTCTGCCCAGGTGGCGGGCCCTGGCTGCACCCCCAGAAGTCTCTGCGGAGTCTGCACCGCCCGCCACACCTGCCACGGGGAGAGGTCCTGGAGCCTGGCACAGGCCTCTGTGGTAAAGGCCCCTGCCCCAGCCCCTACCCCAGGCCCCTGCCCCAGCCCCCTGCCCCAAACCCTGCCCCAGCCCCCAGCCTCACCCCTCTGCCCCCTGCCCCAGCCCCTGCCCCAGCCCCTGCCTCAGCCCACTGCCCCAGCCCCTGCCCCAGCCCCCTGCCCCAGCCCCTGCCACAGGCCCAGGACCCTGCCCCAGGCCCCTGCCCCAGCCCCCTGCCACAGCCCCCTGCCTCAGCCCCTGCCCCAGCCCCCTGCCCCAGCCCCCTGCCTCAGCCCCCTGCCTCAGCCCCCTGCCCCAGCCCCTGCCCCAGCCCCTGCCACAGCCCCAGGACCCTGCCCCAGGCCCCTGCCCCAGGCCCCTGCCCCAGGCCCCTGCCCCAGGCCCCTGCCCCAAACCCTGCCCCAGCCCCCTGCCCAGCCCCCTGCCCAGCCCCCTGCTCCAGCCCCTGCCTCAGCCCCTTGCCCCAGCCCCCTGCCCCAGCCAATGCCTCAGCCCCCTGCCCCAGCCCCTGCCCCAGCCCCCTGCCCCAGCCCCCTGCCCCAGCCCCCTGCCCCAAACCCTGCCCAGCCCCCTGCCCAGCCCCCTGCTCCAGCCCCTGCCTCAGCCCCTTGCCCCAGCCGCCTGCCCCAGCCAATGCCTCAGCCCCCTGCCCAGCCCCCTGCCCCAGCCAATGCCTCAGCCCCCTGCCCCAGCCCCCTGCCCCAGCCCCCTGCCCCAAACCCTGCCCAGCCCCCTGCCCAGCCCCCTGCTCCAGCCCCTGCCTCAGCCCCTTGCCCCAGCCCCCTGCCCCAGCCAATGCCTCAGCCCCCTGCCCAGCCCCCTGCCCCAGACAATGCCTCAGCCCCCTGCCCCAACCCCTACCCCAGCCCCCTGCCCCAGTCCCTTGTCCCAACCCCTGCCCCAGCCCCCAGGCGCCCGGCTTGCACCCCAGTTTCCTCTGCTCGCGGGCTCCGCGCACACACGCATCTGTGCACACGCCCGCAATGTGGTTTGCACACGGCTGCACAGCCCGCATACCTGCACACATCTGCACATGCCTGCACACGCTTGCACACATTTGCACACGCCTGCACACATTTGCAAATGCCTGCACACACTTGCATGCGCTTGCACACCCGTGCACACGCCTGAACACATTTGCACACGCCTGAACATATTTGCACATGCCTGCACACATTTGTACACGCCTGTACACGCCTGCACACCCCTGCACATGCCTGAACACGCTTTCACACGCCTGCACACATTTGCACAAGCCTGCACACATTTGCACGTTTGCACACGGCGCGGGGGCGCTACCTGCTCGTGCTGCTGCGCGGTCTTGCCCGCGGCGCCCGGCTCCTTGGCGGTGGTCATGGCCCCGGCCGGCTGGGCAGGTGGCGCGGCCTCGGCGTGAGGGGGCTAGTCCATCCCGGGGTCCCCGGGGAGGGGGTGGGGGCGGCGCCCCGAGGCCGGAGCCGGCGGGGGAGCGGACGGGCGGCCCGGGGTCCGAGCCCGGGTCACTGCTTAGCAACCGCGACGGAGGACCAGCACGCTCCCGCCCCCCCGCACAGGGCGCATGCGCGGCTCCGGGAGGGAGGAGGGGGGAAGGGCTGGGAGGAGGGCGACTGGGTGGGGGTGATGGGAAGGGGTGGAGAGGCCCGCGAGAGGGGAGGGGGAGCAGAGGCGCCTGGAGGGGAGGGGGAGGGGAGGGGGAGGGGCGGGGGGGCCAGGCGAGGGGGTGGGGCAAGGTGTGCAGGGAGCTGAGGGGGTTGGCAGGGGTGCAGGGAGCCAGGAGGGGAGGGGAGGGAGAGGGGAACCAGGAGAGGGGGAGGGGCAAGGTGTGCAGGGAGCCAGGAGGAGGGGGCAGGGGTGCTGGGAGCCAGGAGGGGAGGGGAGGAGGGAAGGGGAGAGGTGTCTGGGGGTGGAGATCCCAGAGGGAGGAGGGGCGCAGTGTTGGGAGGGTCTGGGGGTTGGAGGCTGGTGGCTGTTGGCCTGGGGGCAGGGCCACCTGGAAGGGCTTGAAGGGGGGACCCTGGAGAAGCCTGGGGAGCAGGGGGCGCAGGGACTGTTCCCCAGCCCAGGGGCTGGGCCTGCGGCCACAGGCTGAATGTCAGTACCACTGCTGGGTGGCCTGTGACCCCCCATCTGAGGGGCCTGGTACTGGGGAGCAGCTGGGGGGCCCGGTGGTGGGCATCCTTCTGAGGTTTCCCTTGGGAACTGGGGGTGGTAAGCTCTTTATTTTCTTTGAAGTACAAGAAACATGTGTTTCCATATATTTTCACAATTCAGGTTTTCAGTTCCATATGGGGCAGGGAGAATTTCATGAGTCAGCACAGTCGACACATCAGAGCTGGGGATAGAACCCGGAGCCTCAGACATACAAAGCCAGCTGCTGCTCCCCACACTCAATTCAAAGAATCTCCTTGGAAAACATGCAGCTTCTCCATGACGCCATCCTGACCTCCCTGGGCAGACGCCCTCACCCATGTGTCCTGGAACCTCCCCTCCCCAGAGCCCTGCCCCACTAGGGACAGACAGACACAGGCTGGGGGTGTGGATCCACCTGCCAACACCCATGTCCAGTGGAGAAGCAATGACAGAAGCCAGACCTCCCACCTTCTGCTCCCCAGAAAGAATTTGGGTCCCTGCTCCCAGAGGGATAAAGAACAGGGGAGCTTCCAGTGGAGGGGATGGGACAGGGACTCTGGTGGTGGGAGCTGTGAGGGATTATACCCCTGTGATCTGACCATCTTGTTAATTATTATTAAATCATTAATGGAAATATTTCAAGATAATAAAATAGAAATAATCAATCTTTAAAAAAAAACACACATAATGGGCAAGCCTACATTGAAGGGTCTAGGATTTTTTTGTTTCACAAATAAAAGAAACACAAGAAAGTGGTTTCTATACAAGAGAAAGGGAAGGAAGAAAAAGGGGTCAGCAGCTAGAGGGCAGACCCCCAGCGCAGCCAGAGTTGTGGAGTGAGAACGACCAGGTGGAGGCAGGGCTGCAGGTGTCTCTCTGTCTCTCTCCCTTTCTACCTCCCCCTCCCCTCTAGATTTCTGGTTGTCTCTGTCCAATAAATAAATAAAGATAACACCAAAAGAAAGCTTAAAAAGAAGAAGAAAAGAAAGACTTAATTAAGCAACCCCTGTAGGAGGCCTCAAGGACAGAAGGGAAGCCCAGGGCTGTCCGGCCAGATAGCAAGAGACCTGGGGAAGGTTTCACATCTGAGCCCAAGCTAATCCCGCCCGTCTCCACAGGCCACTGAGGCTACAGGACCCGCCCTCCCCTCCTCCAAGTGATGTTCCAAACCACAGCAGCAGCAAATGCTGGCGAGGCTGAGGGGACAGAGGAGCCTCCTCACTGCTGGTGGGAGTGTCAGTGGTCCAGCCCCTGTGCAGGGCAGTCTGGAGACTCTCAGAAGCTGGAAGGGGACCTGCCCTGTGACCCTGCAGTTCCTCTCCTGGGGACAGATCCTAAGGAACCCAACACACCCATCCAGAGAGATCTGTGTGCACCTGTGTTCACAGCAGCACCATGTGTAACAGCCACAACCTGGAAGCAGCCCAGGTGTCCAACAACAGATGAGTGGCTGAGCAAGCTGTGGTCTAGATACACAGTGGAATACTACTCAGCTGTGAAGAAGGATGAAGTCACCTTCTTCCCCTCCTCTTGGCTGGAGCTAAAAGGAATCCTGTGAAATGAGATCAGCCAGAAAGAGAAGGAGGAAGATGGGCTGATCTCACTCACGGACAGAAGTGGAGAAATCAGAACAGAAGGGGAAACACCAAGCAGAACGTGGGCTGGGTTTGGTGTCTTGCCCCAAAGTAAAGGGCTCTTGGGTGGGGTGCGGGTGGGGGGCTTTCAGGTCCTGGTGCTGATGGTGGAGGAGGACCTAGGCTGGTTTGCAGAAAACTGAGACATGTTACACATAAACTGTGGACTATTAATACAATAGTAACAATAATTATAATGCCACAGCAAACAGGAAACTGTTTCCTTCTCAGAACCTTTCTCCTCCTCTCAGCTTCCAGTTTGCAGAATAAAGTGTCTTCTGCCCCAGGCGTGTCAGCCTGGAACACAAAGGCAGCTGCGTGTGGGACAAGTGCCTAGCGGGTGAGGAGCCCTTCTGCTGAGGTCGGGGACAGACAGGCAGAGCCTGAGGGACAGACACTTGGCTGCACTGCCTCTGCACACCAGGTCAGCTTGCGGGGACTTGAGCTCCAGGGCGCCTTTGCACGCTGCGGGGGGAGTCTGGGAGCGAGGGCCACACCTGGCCGTGTCAGCCGGCCAGTGGGGGACTGGTGCAGGTGTGGGCGTGTGTGGGGTGAAGAGGAAGGGCGCTCACACTGAGGGGGCTTTCTGCAGTCTCCCCAGGCCCTCAGACCCCTGTCTCCCAGCTCTGTTCTCTCTGACTTCAATTCTGCAACATATCTATCTATCTATATTTATATATCTATATCTCTGTATCTATATATGGATCTGTATGTATCTCTATATCTCTATATATCTATATCTCTCTCTATCTCTCTATCTCTCTGTATCTTCCAGGGTGATTGCTGGGGCTCGGTGCTGGTCCTACAACCACTGCTCCTGGTGACCGTATTTTTCCCGTTTTATTGGATAGAACAGAGAAAGAAATGGAGAGAGGAGGGGAAGACAGAGAGGGTGTGGGAGAGAAGGACAGACACCTGCAGACCTGCTTCACCGCCTGTGAAGCGACTCCCCTGCTGGTGGGGAGCCGGGGGCTCGAACCGGGATCCTTCGGATGGGTACTATGAGCGCTTGACCCAGCGCACTGCCGCCTGGCCCTCACTTCTGCTCACTCCTACCTGATAATAATAGAGGAGTGGCGTCCGCACTGCCTCCAGGAGTCACCCAGCGGTCCTTTCAGACCCCAGCGGGAGGTTGCTGGCTGCTGGCTGCTGGGGCCTGGACACCTTCCCCTCACTTGCCCACCTCTCTCTCTCTCTCTCTCTGATCTCCCTTCCTCATGAAGCCACCTTGGGCTGAGGGTGAGCTGGCTGTGGACCCCTCTCCAGGAGCTCAGCCCCTCACAAGGTCTTTGTCTCCTTTGGGTCAGTCACAGAGACGCCAGGCCATGCTCCCCTCCCCTAACACTCCGTCCCCTCCTCCTCTGCCAAGTCACGGGACAGACAGGCCCCTTCTGCCGGCCTGGCGGGTTCTGTGTCTCGGGATCCTGATGGAGCTGCTGGCTCAGCCACCGGACAGATGGCCCCGTGGGCAGGGGGCGCTGGCAGCTCTCTCGTCCTTCTGTCCCTCCACCCAGATGGATCACCCTGCTCCCCAGGACAGGGTTCTCGGACAAGAGCTGGTGACAGAGGAGGACGGAGGCATGTCAGCACGGGGAAACAGCAACACCCTGGGGCCCACAGCCCCTCGCTGCCCCGTGTCTGCACACGGACATGGGAAGCGGGCCCTGGGCACAGAGGCTGCTCCCTGTGAGGGAGTCAGGGTCAGGGGCCGCGCCAGCCGCTCCCAGCTGGCCAATCGGAGGTGGGTCCAGGCTGACCTGTGTCAGGTTTTCTTGTTTTTATATATAATTTTGTATTTTCTATTTATTCACTATTATTTATTTATTTACTACTTATTTACTGGATGGAGACAGTCAGAAACTGAGGGAAACAGACATCTGCGGCACTGCTTCATCACTTGCAGAGCTTCTCCCGTGCAACTGGGGACTCGAACCTGGGTCCTTGCACATTGTAATGTGTGCACTCAACTAGGTGTGCCACCACCGGGCCCTGGCCTGTGTCAGGTTTAAGAGAAGATGCTTTATACGTGAAGGGCCTTCCGGAACCTTCTCCAGGGCCCTCGGGTACCCGTCCCCAAGCTTTCTCTTCTCTGTAATTTCACTTCTGCACAGACCCTACCCCATCATTAGAGTGAGCTGTTCTCTTACCCTTATCCAGGTGTGTGCAGGGGTGCTGAGGGGCGGGCGCAGCAGGGACAGGTGTGTGCAGGGGTGCTGAGGGGCGGGCGCAGCAGGGACAGGTGTGTGCAGGGGTGCTGAGGGGCGGGCGCAGCAGGGACAGGTGTGTGCAGGGGTGGTGAGGGGCGGGCGCAGCAGGGACAGGTGTGTGCAGGGGTGCTGAGGGGCGGGCGCAGCAGGGACAGGTGTGTGCAGGGGTGGTGAGGGGCGGGCGCAGCAGGGACAGGTGTGTGCAGGGGTGCTGAGGGGCGGGCGCAGCAGGGACAGGTGTGTGCAGGGGTGCTGAGGGGCAGGTGCAGCAGGGACAGGTGTGTATAGGGGTGGTGAGGGGCGGGCGCAGCAGGGACAGGTGTGTGCAGGGGTGGTGAGGGGCAGGCGCAGCAGGGACAGGTGTGTATAGGGGTGGTGAGGGGCGGGCGCAGCAGGGACAGGTGTGTGCAGGGGTGTTGAGGGGAAGGTGCAGCAGGGACAGGTGTGTATAGGGGTGGTGAGGGGCGGGCGCAGCAGGGACAGGTGTGTGCAGGGGTGCTGAGGGGCAGGCGCAGCAGGGACAGGTGTGTGCAGGGGTGCTGAGGGGCGGGCGCAGCAGGGACAGGTGTGTGCAGGGGTGGTGAGGGGCCGGGCGCAGCAGGGACAGGTGTGTGCAGGGGTGCTGAGGGGCGGGCGCAGCAGGGACAGGTGTGTGCAGGGGTGCTGAGGGGCGGACGCAGCAGGGACAGGGGTGTGCAGGGGTGCTGAGGGGTGGGCGCAGCAGGGACAGGGGTGTGCAGGGGTGCTGAGGGGGCGGGTGCAGCACGTACAGGTGTATGCAGGGGTGCTGAGGGGCGGGCGCAGCAGGGACAGGGGTGTGCAGGGGTGCTGAGGGGGCGGGTGCAGCACGTACAGGTGTATGCAGGGGTGCTGAGGGGCGGGCGCAGCAGGGACAGGTGTGTGCAGGGGTGGTGAGGGGCGGGCGCAGCAGGGACAGGTGTGTGCAGGGGTGCTGAGGGGCGGGCGCAGCAGGGACAGGGGTGTGCAGGGGTGCTGAGGGGTGGGCGCAGCAGGGACAGGTGTGTGCAGGGGTGCTGAGGGGGTGGGTGCAGCACAGACAGGTGTATGCAGGGGTGCTGAGGGGCCGGCGCAGCAGGGACAGGTGTGTGCAGGGGTGCTGAGGGGCGGGCGCAGCAGGGACAGGTGTGTGCAGGGGTGCTGAGGGGCCAGGCGCAGCAGGGACAGGTGTATGCAGGGGTGCTGAGGGGCCGGCACAGCAGGGACAGGTGTGTGCAGGGGTGCTGAGGGGCAGGTGCAGCAGGGACAGGTGTGTATAGGGGTGGTGAGGGGCGGGCGCAGCAGGGACAGGTGTGTGCAGGGGTGGTGAGGGGCAGGCGCAGCAGGGACAGGTGTGTATAGGGGTGGTGAGGGGCGGGCGCATCAGGGACAGGTGTGTGCAGGGGTGCTGAGGGGAAGGTGCAGCAGGGACAGGTGTGTATAGGGGTGGTGAGGGGCGGGCGCAGCAGGGACAGGTGTGTGCAGGGGTGGTGAGGGGCGGGCGCAGCAGGGACAGGTGTGTGCAGGGGTGCTGAGGGGCGGGCGCAGCAGGGACAGGTGTGTGCAGGGGTGCTGAGGGGCAGGTGCAGCAGGGACAGGTGTGTATAGGGGTGGTGAGGGGCGGGCGCAGCAGGGACAGGTGTGTGCAGGGGTGGTGAGGGGCAGGCGCAGCAGGGACAGGTGTGTATAGGGGTGGTGAGGGGCGGGCGCAGCAGGGACAGGTGTGTGCAGGGGTGTTGAGGGGAAGGTGCAGCAGGGACAGGTGTGTATAGGGGTGGTGAGGGGCGGGCGCAGCAGGGACAGGTGTGTGCAGGGGTGCTGAGGGGCAGGCGCAGCAGGGACAGGTGTGTGCAGGGGTGCTGAGGGGCGGGCGCAGCAGGGACAGGTGTGTGCAGGGGTGGTGAGGGGCCGGGCGCAGCAGGGACAGGTGTGTGCAGGAGTGCTGAGGGGCGGGCGCAGCAGGGACAGGTGTGTGCAGGGGTGCTGAGGGGCGGACGCAGCAGGGACAGGGGTGTGCAGGGGTGCTGAGGGGTGGGCGCAGCAGGGACAGGGGTGTGCAGGGGTGCTGAGGGGGCGGGTGCAGCACGTACAGGTGTATGCAGGGGTGCTGAGGGGCGGGCGCAGCAGGGACAGGGGTGTGCAGGGGTGCTGAGGGGGCGGGTGCAGCACGTACAGGTGTATGCAGGGGTGCTGAGGGGCGGGCGCAGCAGGGACAGGTGTGTGCAGGGGTGGTGAGGGGCGGGCGCAGCAGGGACAGGTGTGTGCAGGGGTGCTGAGGGGCGGGCGCAGCAGGGACAGGGGTGTGCAGGGGTGCTGAGGGGTGGGCGCAGCAGGGACAGGTGTGTGCAGGGGTGCTGAGGGGGTGGGTGCAGCACAGACAGGTGTATGCAGGGGTGCTGAGGGGCCGGCGCAGCAGGGACAGGTGTGTGCAGGGGTGCTGAGGGGCGGGCGCAGCAGGGACAGGTGTGTGCAGGGGTGCTGAGGGGCCAGGCGCAGCAGGGACAGGTGTATGCAGGGGTGCTGAGGGGCCGGCACAGCAGGGACAGGTGTGTGCAGGGGTGCTGAGGGGCAGGTGCAGCAGGGACAGGTGTGTATAGGGGTGGTGAGGGGCGGGCGCAGCAGGGACAGGTGTGTGCAGGGGTGGTGAGGGGCAGGCGCAGCAGGGACAGGTGTGTATAGGGGTGGTGAGGGGCGGGCGCATCAGGGACAGGTGTGTGCAGGGGTGCTGAGGGGAAGGTGCAGCAGGGACAGGTGTGTATAGGGGTGGTGAGGGGCGGGCGCAGCAGGGACAGGTGTGTGCAGGGGTGGTGAGGGGCAGGCGCAGCAGGGACATGTGTGTGCAGGGGTGCTGAGGGGTGGGCGCAGCAGGGACAGGTGTGTGCAGGGCTGCTGAGGGGTGGGCGCAGCAGGGACAGGGGTGTGCAGGGGTGCTGAGGGGTGGGCACAGCAGGGACAGGTGTATGCAGGGCTGCTGAGGGGCGGGCACAGCAGGGACAGGTGTGTGCAGGGGTGGTGAGGGGCGGGCACAGCAGGGACAGTTGTGTGCAGGGTTGGTGAGGGGCGGCACAGCAGGGACAGGTGTGTGCAGGGGTGGTGAGGGGTGGGCGCAGCAGGGACAGGTGTGTGCAGGGTTGGTGAGGGGCGGGCACAGCAGGGACAGGTGTGTGCAGGGGTGGTGAGGGGCAGGCGCAGCAGGGACATGTGTGTGCAGGGGTGCTGAGGGGTGGGCGCAGCAGGGACAGGTGTGTGCAGGGCTGCTGAGGGGTGGGCGCAGCAGGGACAGGGGTGTGCAGGGGTGCTGAGGGGTGGGCACAGCAGGGACAGGTGTATGCAGGGCTGCTGAGGGGCGGGCACAGCAGGGACAGGTGTGTGCAGGGGTGGTGAGGGGCGGGCACAGCAGGGACAGTTGTGTGCAGGGTTGGTGAGGGGCGGCACAGCAGGGACAGGTGTGTGCAGGGGTGGTGAGGGGTGGGCGCAGCAGGGACAGGTGTGTGCAGGGTTGGTGAGGGGCGGGCACAGCAGGGACAGGTGTGTGCAGGGGTGCTGAGGGGCGGGCGCAGCAGGGACAGGTGTGTGCAGGGGTGGTGAGGGGCGGGCGCAGCAGGGACAGGTGTGTGCAGGGGTGGTGAGGGGTGGGCGCAGCAGGGACAGGTGTGTGCAGGGGTGGTGAGGGGCGGGCGCAGCAGGAACAGGTGTGTGCAGGGGTGGTGAGGGGCGGGCGCAGCAGGGACAGGTGTGTGCAGGGGTGCTGAGGGGTGGGCGCAGCAGGGACAGGTGTGTGCAGGGGTGCTGAGGGGTGGGCGCAGCAGGGACAGGTGTGTGCAGGGGTGCTGAGGGGTGGGCGCAGCAGGGACAGTTGTGTGCAGGGGTGCTGAGGGGTGGGCGCAGCAGGGACAGGTATGTGCAGGGCTGCTGAGGGGTGGGCGCAGCAGGGACAGGGGTATGCAGGGGTTCTGAGGTGCGGGCGCAGCAGGGACAGGTGTGTGCAGGGGTGATGAGGGGTGGCCGCAGCAGGGACTGGTGTGTGCAGGGGTGCTGAGGTGCGGCCGCAGCAGGGACAGGTGTGTGCAGGGGTGCTGAGGGGGCGGGCGTAGCAGGGACAGGTGTGTGCATGGGTGGTAAGGGGTGGCCGCAGCAGGGACAGGTGTGTGCAGGGGTGGTAAGGGGTGGCCGCAGCAGGGACAGGTGTGTGCAGGGGTGGTGAGGGGTGGCCGCAGCAGGGACAGGTGTGTGCAGGGGTGCTGAGGGGCGGGCGCAGCAGGGACAGGTGTGTGCAGGGCTGCTGAGGGGCGGGAACAGCAGAGACAGGTGTGTGCAGGGGTGCTGAGGGGCGGGCGCAGCACGGACGGTGTGTGCAGGGGTGCTGAGTCCTCAAAAGGATACTGTGGACGAAAGAGTGAAAGGGATTGAAGGAGCAGGAATCAAAGACCCCGCATGGTCTCCCTCGTTGGCAGAAGCGGACAAACAGATGAGGAGGGAAACTCCAGGCAGAACGGGGACCAGCCTTGGCGTCTTCCACCAAAGTGAAGGACTCTGGGGGGCTGCTTGGGGGCTTTCAGGTCTGGAGCCTGACGGCAGAGGAGGACCTGGGCCGGGGGTGAGTGTCATGTGGGAAACTGAGACATCTTATGCATGTGCTAACACTGTACTTTACTGTCAACTGGAAACCACTAATCCCTGCATAAAGAAATTTTAAAAGACACCATCAAGTGCTTATTGAGGTGTTTCTACTTAGACCTAGGCACCCTCCTCTCCTACCTCCTACTTCCCTTCCCTCAATCACTCCATGGCTGACCTGGTCACACAGAGTAAGGACGACAGACACTGGATAAGGGTTAGAGAACAGCTCACTCTAATGATGGCACCTCCCTCAGGAACGTCAGCACAAGTCCTGGGGCCTCTCCAGGCCCTGCCCTCCCTGCAGAGCAGAATGGCGGGGACGCCCCACTCTCTGCAGGGAGGCCGCTCAGCCTGCTCTGCCCCTTGAGGGAGACGGGTCCTGACATGAGAGCAGCCTAGAAGGTTCCAGCTGTGCCCATGGACTGCGAGCTCAGACTGACAGGGACGCAGAGGCCACACGGGCTCCTGTGCTGAATATGGGCCCCAGATCAAATCAAGTTAAAAATATCTGTATACGTTTCCATATTTGGGAGCTACTCTCTTCCCTGCTCCAACTTTCTAGTCCTGTATCAAACTCTGATACCATCTCCCCAGACAACATCTTTGGTCCACCTGCATGTGAGCTGTCTGGCTCAGGCAAAAACAAATAAACTCATGAGCCCCTTGGAATATACCTCAAATAGACTTCCTAGTGTCTTCCAACATGAAGACCTTAAATTTCATCTGCTCTATTCTTACCTTGAGGTTCTTGTTTATTAGATAATTTGTCCTACTTCATAGCCTACTACCTTTAGCCACCAAGCTGCAGATGCCACCATGACACCACCCTGACTTCCCTGGACAGACGCCCTCACCCATGTGTCCTGGAGCCTCCCCTCCCCAGAGCCCTGCCCCACTAGGGACAGACAGACACAGGCTGGGCGTGTGGATCCACCTGCCAACACCCATGTCCAGCGGAGAAGCAATGACAGAAGCCAGAACTCCACCTTCTGCTCCCCATAGAGAATTTGGGTCCCTGCTCCCAGAGGGATAAAGAACAGGGGAGCTTCCAATGGAGGGGATGGGACAGGGACTCTGTGGTGGGAGCTGAGTGGGATTGTCCCCCGGTTACCTTACAATCTTGTTCATCATCATTAAATACAAAGGAAAATTGCTCCTCAATTATTTTTTATCGTCCTCATTCTGTTTTGATATGATGCCTGGTCTTCCTATAAGCGTTCTTCCAGAATCCTGGCCAGGGCGGCACACCTGACACTCCCCTGTCTGCTGTCTGTTTCTGGATCTCGCCAGACCAGCTGTGTGGTGACTGAAGAGACTGTCTGTCAGCCCTGAGGCCTCTGGGATGTCAGGGTCCTGGCCCCTGGCTGAAGTTCTCTGTAGTCGCGTGAGTCACACACACAGGAGGCCGTGGGCCACGAACTCAGTGCGGTGATCAGAACCAGAAAGACATCTGAGGTAGGAACCGGCTGGTGGCGCACCTGGTGGAGTGCACATGCTACCAGGCACAGAGACCTGGGTCCGAGCCCCCCGGACTCCACCTTCATGGGGACGACTTTGTGAGTGGTGAAGCAGGGCTACAGGTGTCTCTGTTTCTCTCCCTCTACCCTCTCAATTTCTGGATGCTTCTATCTGACAAATAAAGTTAATTTTTTAAAAAGAGAGGTTTGAGGTACCCTGCGAATAGATAAATGGTTGAGGGCTGGGCGGCTGTGTAGCAAAAGAACTTAGGACTTGCAGCCGAGAGCCACATCAGCCTGAGAATAAATATGGAAAACCTCTTACAGAGCGAAACAGACCTCTCCCTCTGCAGAGACGCCACCTACGCTACCATTACATATTCCGAACACGGCAGCCCCCGCATGTGCTGAATAAAGGCACATCAGTGATCATCCGTCTTATAACTAAGTGGGGAGCAGCTCTGCATCCCAATCAAAGTTTCCTCACGGAAAAGAGAAGAAATGTCTCGTTCCTCCTGGCAGATGGTGGAGGTAGGGAAAGCATCTCCTCAGGAAGGGCCACTGCTTCTGTGATGTCAGCGGGGCAGAAACAGCTGTTCTGGGACAGCACGAAGCTTCTCATGAGTGAGGACCTGAGTTCAAGTGCCAGCAGGAGCTGGGAGGCCAGAAATAGCACTCAGGGAGCCCCATGGAGGGTGGGCAGGGCTGTGGGGTCTCTGCTCTCTCAGCACCCTGCACAGCACCCAGAGCGCCCATGGAGGGTGGGCAGGGCTGTGGGGTCTCTCCTCTCTCAGCACCAGGCACAGCACCCAGGGAGCCCATGGAGCCGTGGGCAGGGCTGTGGGGTGTCTCCTCTCTCAGGACCATGCACAGCACCCAGGGAGCCCATGGAGGGTGGGCAGGGCTGTGGGGTCTCTCCTCTCTCAGCACCAGGCACAGCACACAGGGAGCCCATGGAGGGTGGGCAGGGCTGTGGGATGTCTCCTCTCTCAGCACCAGGCACAGCACCCAGGGAGCCCCATGGAGGGTGGGCAGGGCTGTGGGGTGTCTCCTCTCTCAGCACTCTGCACAGCACCCAGGGAGCCCATGGAGGGTGGGCAGGGCTGTGGGTCTCTCCTCTCTCAGCACCAGGCACAGCACCCAGGGAGCCCCATGGAGGGTGGGCAGGGCTGTGGGGTGTCTCCTCTCTCAGCAACAGGCACAGCACCCAGGGAGCCCATGGAGGGTGGGCAGGGCTGTGGGGTCTCTCCTCTCTCAGCACCCTGCACAGAACCCAGGGAGTCCATGGAGGGTGGGCAGGGCTGTGGGGTGTCTCCTCGCTCAGCACCCTGCACAGCACCCAGGGAGCCCATGGAGGGTGGGCAGGGCTGTGGGGTGTCTCCTCTCTCAGCACCCTGCACAACACCCTGGGAGTCCATGGAGGGTGGGCAGGGCTGTAGGGTCTCTCCTCTTTCAGCACCAGGCACAGCACCCAGGGAGCCCATGGAGGGTGGGCAGGGCTGTGGGGTCTCTCCTCTCCCAGCACCCTGCACAGCACCCAGGGAGCCCATGGAGGGTGGGCAGGGCTGTGGGGTGTCTCCTCTCTCAGCACCAGGCACAGCACCCAGGGAGCCCATGGAGGGTGGGCAGGGCTGTGGGGTCTCTCCTCTCTCAGCACCCTGCACAGCACCCAGGGAGCCCATGGAGGGTGGGCAGGGCTGTGGAGTGTCTCCTCTCTCAGCACCCTGCACAGGACACAGGGAGCCCATGGAGGGTGGGCAGGGCTGTGGGGTGTCTCCTCTGTCAGCACCCTGCACAGCACCCAGGGAGCCCATGGAGGGTGGGCAGGCCTGTGGGGTGTCTCCTCTGTCAGCACCCTGCACAGCACCCAGGGAGCCCATGGAGGGTGGGCAGGGCTGTGGGGTGTCTCCTCTCTCAGCACCCTGCACAGCACCCAGGGAGCCCATGGAGGGTGGGCAGGGCTGTGGGGTGTCTCCTCTCTCAGCACCAGGCACAGCACCCAGGGAGCCCATGGAGGGTGGGCAGGGCTGTGGGGTGTCTCCTCTCTCAGCACCAGGCACAGCACCCAGGGAACCCATGGAGGGTGGGGAGGCCTGTGGGGTGTCTCCTCTCTCAGCACCCTGCACAGCACCCAGGGAGCCCATGGAGGGTGGGCAGGGCTGTGGGGTCTCTCCTCTCTCAGCACCCTGCACAACACCCTGGGAGTCCATGGAGGGTGGGCAGGGCTGTGGGGTGTCTCCTCTCTCAGCACCAGGCACAGCACCCAGGGAGCCCATGGAGGGTGGGCAGGGCTGTGGGGTCTCTCCTCTCTCAGCACCCTGCACAGCACCCAGGGAGCCCATGGAGGGTGGGCAGGGCTGTGGAGTGTCTCCTCTCTCAGCACCCTGCACAGGACACAGGGAGCCCATGGAGGGTGGGCAGGGCTGTGGGGTGTCTCCTCTGTCAGCACCCTGCACAGCACCCAGGGAGCCCATGGAGGGTGGGCAGGGCTGTGGGCTGTCTCCTCTGTCAGCACCCTGCACAGCACCCAGGGAGCCCATGGAGGGTGGGCAGGGCTGTGGGGTGTCTCCTCTCTCAGCACCCTGCACAGCACCCAGGGAGCCCATGGAGGGTGGGCAGGGCTGTGGGGTGTCTCCTCTCTCAGCACCAGGCACAGCACCCAGGGAGCCCATGGAGGGTGGGCAGGGCTGTGGGGTGTCTCCTCTCTCAGCACCAGGCACAGCACCCAGGGAGCCCATGGAGGGTGGGCAGGCCTGTGGGGTGTCTCCTCTCTCAGCACCCTGCACAACACCCTGGGAGTCCATGGAGGGTGGGCAGGGCTGTGGGGTGTCTCCTCTCTCAGCACCAGGCACAGCACCCAGGGAACCCATGGAGGGTGGGGAGGCCTGTGGGGTGTCTCCTCTCTCAGCACCCTGCACAGCACCCAGGGAGCCCATGGAGGGTGGGCAGGGCTGTGGGGTGTCTCCTCTCTCAGCACCCTGCACAACACCCTGGGAGTCCATGGAGGGTGGGCAGGGCTGTGGGGTGTCTCCTCTCTCAGCACCAGGCACAGCACCCAGGGAGCCCATGGAGGGTGGGCAGGGGTGTGGGGTCTCTCCTCTCTCAGCACCCTGCACAGCACCCAGGGAGCCCATGGAGGGTGGGCAGGGCTGTGGGGTGTCTCCTCTCTCAGCACCAGGCACAGCACCCAGGGAGCCCATGGAGGGTGGGCAGGGCTGTGGAGTGTCTCCTCTCTCAGCACCCTGCACAGGACACAGGGAGCCCATGGAGGGTGGGCAGGGCTGTTGGGTGTCTCCTCTGTCAGCACCCTGCACAGCACCCAGGGAGCCCATGGAGGGTGGGCAGGGCTGTGGGGTGTCTCCTCTCTCAGCACCAGGCACAGCACCCAGGGAGCCCATGGAGGGTGGGCAGGGCTGTTTGGTCTCTCCTCTCTCAGCACCCTGCACAGCACCCAGGGAGCCCATGGAGGGTGGGCAGGGCTGTGGGTTCTCTCCTCTCTCACCACCAGACACAGCACCCAGGGAGCCCATGGAGGGTGGGCAGGGCTGTGGGGTGTCTCCTCTCTCAGCACCAGGCACAGCACCCAGGGAGCCCATGGAGGGTAGGCAGGGCTGTGGGTCTCTCCTCTCTCAGCACCAGGCACAGCACCCAGGGAGCCCATGGAGGGTGGGCAGGGATGTGGGGTGTCTCCTCTCTCAGCACCCTGCACAGCACCCAGGGAGCCCCATGGAAGGTGAGCAGGGCTGTGGAGTCTCTCCTCTCTCAGCACCAGTCACAGCACCCAGGGAGCCCCATGGAGGGTGGGCAGGGCTGTGGGGTCTCTCCTCTCTCAGCACCCTGCACAGCACCCAGGGAGCCCATGGAGGGTGGGCAGGGCTGTGGGGTGTCTCCTCTCTCAGCACCAGTCACAGCACCCAGGGAGCCCCATGGAGGGTGGGCAGGGCTGTGGGGTGTCTCCTCTCTCAGCACCCTGCACAGCACCCAGGGAGCCCCATGGAGGGTGGGCAGGGCTGTGGGGTGTCTCCTCTCTCAGCACCAGTCACAGCACCCAGGGAGCCCCATGGAGGGTGGGCAGGGTGGTGGGGTGTCTCCTCTCCCTGCACCCTGCACAGCACCCAGGGAGCCCATGGAGGATGGGCAGGGCTGTGGGGTGTCTCCTCTCTCAGCACCAGGCACAGCACCCAGGAAGCCCATGGAGGGTGGGCAGGGCTGTGGGGTGTCTCCTCTCTCAGCACCAGGCACAGCACCCAGGGAGCCCATGGAGGGTGGGCAGGGCTGTGGGGTGTCTCCTCTCTCAGCACCCTGCACAGCACCCAGGGAGCCCATGGAGGGTGGGCAGGGCTGTGGGGTGTCTCCTCTGTCAGCACCCTGCACAGCACCCAGGGAGCCCATGGAGGGTGGGCAGGGCTGTGGGCTGTCTCCTCTCTCACCACCAGACACAGCACCCAGGGAGCCCATGGAGGGTTGGCAGGGCTGTGGGTCTCTCCTATCTCAGCACCCTGCACAGCACCCAGGGAGCCCATGGAGGGTGGGCAGGGCTGTGGGGTGTCTCCTCTCTCAGCACCAGGCACAGCACCCAGGGAGCCCATGGAGGGTGGGCAGGGCTGTGGGGTCTCTCCTCTCTCAGCACCAGGCACAGCACCCAGGGAGCCCATGGAGGGTGGGCAGGGATGTGGGGTGTCTCCTCTCTCAGCACCCTGCACAGCAACCAGGGAGCCCCATGGAGGGTGGGCAGGGCTGTGGGGTGTCTCCTCTCTCAGCACCCTGCACAGCACCAGGGAGCCCATGGAGGGTGGGCAGGGCTGTGGGTCTCTCCTTTCTCAGCACCCTGCACAGCACCAGGGAGCCCATCGAGGGTGGGCAGGGCTGTGGGTCTCTCCTCTTTCAGCACCATGCACAGCACCAGGGAGCCCATGGAGGGTGGGCAGGGCTGTGGGGTGTCTCCTCTCTCAGCACCATGCACAGCACCCAGGGAGCCCCATGGAGGGTGGGCATGGCTGTGGGGTCTCTCCTATCTCAGCACCCTGCACAGCACCCAGGGAGCCCATGGAGGGTGGGCAGGGCTGTGGGGTGTCTCCTCTCTCAGCACCAGGCACAGCACCCAGGGAGCCCATGGAGGGTAGGCAGGGCTGTGGGTCTCTCCTCTCTCAGCACCCGGCACAGCACCCAGGGAGCCCATGGAGGGTGGGCAGGGATGTGGGGTGTCTCCTCTCTCAGCACCCTGCACAGCACCCAGGGAGCCCATGGAGGGTGGGCAGGGCTGTGGGGTGTCTCCTCACTCAGCACCCTGCACAGCACCCAGGGAGCCCCATGGAAGGTGAGCAGGGCTGTGGAGTCTCTCCTCTCTCAGCACCAGTCACAGCACCCAGGGAGCCCCATGGAGGGTGGGCAGGGCTGTGGGGTCTCTCCTCTCTCAGCACCAGTCACAGCACCCAGGGAGCCCCATGGAGGGTGGGCAGGGCTGTGGGGTGTCTCCTCTCCCTGCACCCTGCACAGCACCCAGGGAGCCCATGGAGGGTGGACAGGACTGTGGGGTGTCTCCTCTCTCAGCACCCTGCACAGCACCCAGGGAGCCCATGGAGGGTGGGCAGGGCTGTGGGGTCTCTCCTCTCTCAGCACCCTGCACAGCACCCAGGGAGCCCATGGAGGATGGGCAGGGCTGTGGGGTGTCTCCTCTATCAGCACCCTGCACAGCAACCAGGGAGCCCCATGGAGGGTGGGCAGGGCTGTGGGGTGTCTCCTCTCCCTGCACCCTGCACAGCACCCAGGGAGCCCATGGAGGGTGGGCAGGGCTGTGGGGTGTCTCCTCTCTCAGCACCAGGCATAGCACCCAGGGAGCCCATGGAGGGTGGGCAGGGCTGTGGGGTGTCTCCTCTCTCAGCACCCTGCACAGCACCCAGGGAGCCCCATGGAGGGTGGGCAGGGTGTGGGGTCTCTCCTCTCTCAGCACCCTGCACAGGACCCAGGGAGCCCATGGAGTGTGGGCAGGGCTGTGGGGTGTCTCCTCTCTCAGCACCCTGCACAGCACCAGGGAGCCCATGGAGGGTGGGCAGGGCTGTGGGTCTCTCCTTTCTCAGCACCCTGCACAGCACCAGGGAGCCCATCGAGGGTGGGCAGGTCTGTGGGTCTCTCCTCTTTCAGCACCATGCACAGCACCAGGGAGCCCATGGAGGCTGGGCAGGGCTTTGGGGTGTCTCCTCTCTCAGCGCCATGCACAGCACCCAGGGAGCCCCATGGAGGGTGGGCAGGGCTGTGGGGTCTCTCCTCTCTCAGCACCAGGCACAGCACCCAGGGAGTCCATGGAGGGTGGGCAGGGCTGTGGGGTGTCTCCTCTCTCAGCACCCTGCACAGCACCCAGGGAGCTCCATGGAGGGTGGGCAGGGTGTGGGGTCTCTCCTCTCTCAGCACCCTGCACAGGACCCAGGGAGCCCATGGAGTGTGGGCTGGGCTGTGGGGTGTCTCCTCTCTCAGCACCCTGCACAGCACCAGGGAGCCCATGGAGGGTGGGCAGGGCTGTGGGATCTCTCTCAGCACCCTGCACAGCACCAGGGAGCCATATGGAGGGTGGGCAGGGCTGTGGGGTCTCTCTTTGTCTCTGTGGGATGAGTAGAATTGGACCAGTAACAATACTAAGCTCCAGAGTCTTGCTTCCTGCCCTCATGCCTATTTAAAAGTTGTGGAGATGGGGGCTAGACTGTAGCGCAGCAGGTTAAGCGCATGTCGCTCAAAGTGCAATTGTTGGCGTAAGGATCCTTGTTCGAGCCCCCGGCTCCCCACCTGCAGTGGAGTCGCTTCACAGGCGGTGAAGCAGGTCTGCAGGTGTCTGTCTTTCTCTCCCCCTGTCTGTCTTCCCCTCCTCTCTCCATTTCTCTCTGTCCTATCCAGCAACAACAACAACAGCTACGGAAACAATAACAACCACAACAAGTGCAACAACAAGGACAACAAAATTGGGAAAGATGGCCTCCCGGAGCAGTGGATTCATAGTGCAGGCACTGAGCCCCAGCAATAACCCTGGAGGCAAAAAAAAAAAAAAGCTGTGAATATATACAGTTGGCCAGCCAAATCTGCTTTAAAGAGAAGGTTTATTTCCCAATGAAACAGAGCAGAGGAGAGAGACTCAGAGCATCACTGGGCAGAATAAACGCCAGGGCTTGAACTTAGTGCTCATGCTGCAGTGTTGGCCTCATTACCCACTGCGGCCAGGCTTAGCTGGTCTTAGGCACACAGCTTGGGGCCGTGGGCTGGGAGACAGCTCAGTGTCAGAGAGCAGGTCTTGTGTGCAGGAGGGAAAGGTTTCCACCCTGGATGTTACACCTGCCGGGACTAAGCTGTGCTCTGACTTTCTCCCTCCCTCTGCTATCTAAACATATGTGTGTGTCCATGTATATATGAACATATATGTGTTTCTATAAATATATATGTGTGTCTATGTACATATAAACATATGTGTGTCTGTGTATATAAAAACATATGTGTCTGTGTATATATAAACATATATTTGTCTATAAATATATGTGTCTGTACATATAAACATATGTGTCTGTATATATAAACATATATGTCTATAAATATATGTGTGTATGTACATATAAACATATGTGTCTGTGTATATATAAACATATGTGTGTAGGTGATATATAAACACATGTGTGTATATAAAAGTACATGTGTGTCTGTGTATATAAAACATATATGTGTCTGTGTATATATAAACACATATGTGTCTATAAATATATGTGTGTCTATGCACATATAAACATATGTGTCTGTGTATATATAAACATATGTGTCTGTGTATATAAACATATATGTGTCTATGTACATATAAACATGTGTGTCTGTATATAAACATATATGTGTGTTTATATATAAACATATATGTGTCTATAAATATGTGTCTGTGTACATATAAACATGTGTGTCTGTGTATATATAAACATATATGTGTATATATAAACATATATTTGTCTATAAATATGTGTGTCTATGTACATATAAACATGTGTGTCTGTGTATATATAAACATATATGTGTGTGTATAAATTCTTTTTAAAGAGTGAATAAAAAGGAGCATCTCACATAGATAGATCCCTCTCCAAGTCTTTGTGAAACCCAACAAGTCCATTTAGCTTTCATATGCCTGGGGTTTCATGTCCAGGAGCTTTTATGGGAGTTGTTTTGGAAGAGGGATGTTAAAGTGAGAGAGAGAGAGAGAGAGAGAGAGAGAGAGGAGAGATATGGGCTCACGCATTATCAAACAGTCTTTGACAAAGAGAAGCTATAGCAGGCCTCAGATACGCAGGGAGCAGTGTCCATGACCAGAAGCAAGGTGCTTGCTGAGGGAACGTATTCTAAGATAATGACTCTGGTGACTATACACTGCAGAGGGAAAGCTCAGTCTCTCGCTGTGACTGAGCCTGATAAACCCAGCACACTAGTCTGAAGGCCTGAAGAAGGTGTCATAAATGGTCTAATCCAATCTTCACTACTTAGGCCTAGACACCCTCCTCTCCCACCCTGACTTCACATCCCTCGACCGCCCTATCTGCTCACCTAAGACAGTAAAGGAAGTAGGGAAGAGATATCTCCTCCAAGTACTAACCAGGCCCAACCTTGCCTAGTTTCTGAGATCAGATGAGATCGGGCGTGTTCAGTGCCAGGCTGGTGTGGGGGTGCCTCTTCCCGGGCATGTGCTCTCTGGGTTGGAGAGAACTCGACCAGAGCCAGCCTGGGCTACTAGTCACTCAGCGATGCAGGAGAGAGAGAGTCTTGAACTCGTGGCTCGATAATGAAATGTCTTTATTGATCAGAGAGACAACACTTTTATAGGATAGAACCGGAAGTGGTAAGTCGGAAACAGAAATGGCTAGGAAAGGGGTGGAGAAAGGCAAAAGGGGCCGGGAAGGTAGAAACTTCCTTAGCAACTGTTGCGAGGGTTTTAACTGGTGGGATTAATGTTACCCTGCAGGCAGGGTGGGTCTCGAGGTAGAAAGAAGAGAGATCAAAGGAATGGAATGGGTGGGGATCTCTCAGGCAAACCAGTGATTATGAAGCTAGGCCATAGTGTCAGGAATGCAGGGTGGAGCAGGGGGAGCTTGCTTAATGCCCCACAGTTCAGGGTGGTATGGCTGTGGCCGTAGACAGTTTTTTTTGGGGGGTGGGGGGAGAAGAGTTATGTCCTAACCTCTCCTGACAGTGCCAGCATTATTGTCACCCCTTGATCCTCAGGAGAAACTCAGTTGGCCAAGAGACATACTGGCAAATATCTCAAATAAAAGATGGTTATCGTCCTTATGAGAATCTCTTTTAGAATCACCAAGCAAGTGAGCTCAGTAAAACTCCACTTAGCTCAGGCCCCACTGAGTTCACGGGTCTATAGACCCCATAGACCTAACACTGGCCTGGATACAAGAAAGGACACTCAGCACTTCAGCAACGAGGAGAAAGTCTGAGCGCCTCAGGTACAGAAAGGACAACAGAGTGGCTCAAAGTGCAAGGACCGGTGTAAGGATCCCAGTTCGAGCCCCCGGCTCCCCACCTGCAGGGGAGTCGCTTCATAGGTGTTGAAGCAGGTCTGCAGGTGTCTGTCTTTCTCTCCCCCTCTCTGTCTTCCCACTTCTCTCCATTTCTCTCTGTTCTATCCAACAACGATGACATCAATAACAACAATAACTACAACAATAAAACAAACAACAAGGGCAACAAAAGGAAATGAATAAATATATAAATATTTAAAAAGGACGACAGAAGCTGGATAATCCCAGGCCTCCCCATCACCCGGGGCCCTAGTCACGGGGTCCTGGGATCAGCAATACCTTCACGTAGCTTTAAAATATTTTTTTTAGACTTTTATGTCAGAGCCTCATGCCTTTGTATGACCACTGTTCTGGGCCACTTTTCCATTCTTTAGAGAACACAAGAAAAATAAAAGAGGGGAAAGAAGGTGAGGGAAAGAGAGAGAGAGGGTGACAGAAAGAGAGGGAGAGAGGGAGAGGGTGGGAGAGTGAGGGAGAGAGAGAATGAGAGGGAGGGAGAGAGAGGGAAAGGAAGGGAGAAGGGAAAGAGAGGGAGAGGGATGGAGAGAGAAAAGAGAGGGAGAGAGGAAGAGGTAGAGGGAGAGCAGGTGTGTGCGTGGTGGTGGTGGACATCGCTGGCTGTGTGTCCCCAGATGACATGGCCCTCACTGGCCCCCATGGACAGACATCCTGCCCCTTCTCACCCACCTAGCACCCCTGTCCACAGTCTGGTGCTTCTGGCAGGGACTGTGTCGCCAGGTAGCCCCTCTGCTGCCCAGGCCTCGTACCTAGGACCCCTTGACCTGTGTTTGGGAGGGGCTCTTGTGTCCTGAGCCTGTGAACGTGAGTTAGGGTGCTCAGCCAGGGGGTTAGATAACAGATGCTCAGCAAGGCAACTGCAAACAGAAACACACTTAAAAAGTAGTTATGTCAGGTGCAGGCAAAAACTAGTAAAGTCACTGCCCCCCTTGGAATATACCTAAAACAGACCTAGGAGCTTTTTCCAAAATGGAGACTCCAAATCTCCATCCACAGTATTCTTGCCTTTAGGTCCATGATTGTTTAACAATTTGTTTGGCTTTGTATGTTAACTCTTTTTCATCCACCAGGTTCCAGATGCTACCATGATGCCAACCAGACTTCCCTGGACAGACAACCCCACCAATGTGTCCTGGAGCTCCGCTTCCCCAGAGCCCTGCCCCACTAGGGAAAGAGAGAGACAGGCTGGGAGTGTGGATCCACCTGTCAACACCCATGTTCAGTGGGGAAACAATTACAGAAGCCAGACCTTCCACCTTCTGCTCCCACAATGACCCTGGGTCCATACTCCCAGAGGGATAAAGAATAGGAAAGCTGTCAGGGGAGGGGATGGGATACGGAGATCTGGTGGTGGGAACTGTGTGGAGTTGTAACCCTCTTACCCTATGGTCTTGCCAGTGTTTCTATCTTATAAATAAATAAAAACAAACAAATAAATAAAAACAAAGTTATGGCTTGATCCTCTGATGGGAAGGAAGGTCATGCCCAGGCTTGAGGCTCCTGACGCTGTGTTTTGTCCTAGACATGTGGTTTAGGGTTCAAGAATTCAGCCTTGTCTTTGATATGCTGACTCTCTCAAAAGCCTAGACCAGGTAGAACAAAAGCAACCGGTGGCACAGCTATATACAAGATACTGGGTACTATACAGCAAACCCTAACAAAGGAACTTTTCAAAGTTAACCCAATTATCAAATAACGTGATTATAACAATAAGTATCCATTGTCTTCTTGAACCCTAAGACAGCAGGAACCTCACATTTCCACTATAGAGTCTATATTTCCCCCAGTCTTGGAACCTTAGGGTGGGGTGCACTTTCCTGCAAGCTTCTCTCAATTCATACCAAATAATATTGCATCTGCCGATCGCAACCTAATCAAAACAACGAGTGCCACCCCAACATGCTTCACTTCAGACTGTGTTCAGAGACTTCAGGTGTGGAATGACAACCCTTCAGCTTCATCACTCGGGTGAGACCTTTCCTTTCATAGGATTCTCTAATTCCATTCCAGGTGGTTCACTTCCCAACAAAGTCCCAAAACCTACCTATGGACCAGGTCCCCTGAGATAGAGCATATGTTCACATGTATCCATAAACTAGGGCAAAATATATACCTGAAAGCAGAAGTACACAATAGTCTGCAGTGAGTACCCTCCCAACACTTCATCTGCACTATTCCAGCCTTTAGGTCCATGATTGTTTAACAATTTGTTTGGCTTTGTATGTTAACTCTCTTTTTCATCCACCAGGTTCCAGATGCCAGCATGATGCCGACCAGACTTCCCTGGACAGACGACCCCACCAATGTGTCCTGGAGCTCTGCTTCCCCAGAGCCCTGCCCCACTAGGGAAAGAGAGAGACAGGCTGGGAGTATGGATCCACCTGTCAACACCCATGTTCAGCGGGGAAACAGTTACAGAAGCCAGACCTTCCACCTTCTGCATCCCACAGTGACCCTGGGTCCATACTCCCAGAGGGATAGAGAATAGGAAAGCTGTCAGGGGAGGGGACGGGATACGGAGATCTGGTGGTGGGAACTATGTGGAGTTGTACCCCTTTTATCCTATGGTTTTGTTAATGTCTCCTTTTTAAAATAAAATAAAAATAAAATAAAATAAAAAAGAAGGCACAGAATAGGTGTGCAATTAAAAAAAAAGAATTCAGCCTTTGTGGGCTTTACAGACCCCCATCAACCCCAGCTCAGGGCTGGTTCCCACCTATAGCCAAGCTCCCTCCCACCCTCTGTGGCCCCAGGGCTGCAGCAACGCAGTCTTTGTTGCGACTGTCCCATCTGGCCAGGATGTGGCAATGGCGTGTGTGAATGACACTCCTGTGGGTGTGACACACGTGACACCAGAAGTCCTGTTAATATTCACAGTTTAAAAGGAGCTTTAGAATCACGGACCTGAACTGTGGACACTGCCTTTAATGTGATCTCACTGAGACCGTGAGGTTGCCCGAGTGGCTCACAACCACAACGGCAGAATTGTTTTGACATTATGTTGTTTTTTTGGTTTCTTCCCCACTAGATAAATGAGCCCAGTGCCTGTGGAAATACACTAGAGAAATAAGAAAACGATCAAATACATAATCTCACTGAATTTCTTAAGGAATTAAAAAAGGGGGGTGGATGGTGGCGCATCTGGTTGAGCGCACATGTTACAATGCGCAAGGACCCGGGTTCAGCACCACAGTCCCCACCTGCAGGGGGAAAGCTTTGCGAGTGGTGAAGCTGGGCTGCGGTGTCTCTGTCTCTCTCCCTCTCTGTCACCCCCTCCTGTCTTGATTTCTCGCTGTCTCTATCCAATAAATAAAGATGATTCTCCAAAAAGGAATTAACAAAAGACCAAAGGATTATTTCATGATAAGCATGAAATAACAAAAAATTAGAACCAAAATAAATATTATTGAGAACAAAGTGAATAAGAGGGGTAAATCTTGTAGCAGTTTCTTTAATACTTTATTAATTTTAACTTTGTTTTATTTGATAGGACAGAGAAAAACTGAGAGGGGATGGGGAGATAGAGAGGGAGAGAGACAGAGAGACACTGGCAACCCTGCTTCACCATTTGTGAAGCTTTCCCCCTGCATGTGGGGACCAGGGGCTCAAACCCATGCCCTTGTGGACTGTACTGCAATCAGACCATTTAACCAGGTGTGCCACCATCTGGCTCCAAGTACCGGTTCTTTGAATGAGTTGACAAAATCAGTAATCCTTCGTCAGTAGAGATTAACATTAACCTGGCCTCTGAAGGAGGCCTTTTCCCTTGTCCTTCAGTCCACACCTGCTCGACCATGAAGCCTGGAGGCAGACAGGATGGCCACGGGGAAAACTCAAACTGAAGTTAAGACTGCAGAAGCCAGCTGTTCTGATCCAAAGTAGCTTTGTGTGTAAAATGGGGAACTACCCGCCTAGATTGCTTCTACACACTTGAGAAAGTGAGTCTGGAAGCATGGAAAAGTGCTCAGCCGCTTTTCAGAAGCCATGACCAGCTCATGTCTGCCTCCCATCTCTTGCGTGAAAAAATAATAATGATCATGAAGGAGACATATTTATATTTTAATGACTGAGCTGCTTCACTCCTATGTGGAATCCAGAGACCTGGTACACACGAACTTGAAAAACTCAAACAAAACTAAACAGAGCCCAGCAGACTCGCACAAGTTGATAAGCCTGGTGTGAGCTCTGGTGGTAAGTTTGGGAGGTGGGAGTGTGGGGACACAGAACTCTGGTGGTGGGTGTGGTGAGGAACTAGACCCTGTGAGCTTATGATCCTGTCACCCACTACTCATCACATAAAAAAGTGGAAAAAAAAATACCCTATCTTACAAATCAAAAAAATTTTAAACTGTAACATCGACAATGGTAGAAATCAAATGACTCTGAAGGCAGGGTGGCCCAAGTCAATATCTGTCTTATTAGAAAGAAATCAGGGAGGGATATTGTGAGACATGTGTCTGTCAGTCTCTTCTCTGGAGTCTCTGTTATCAGACATAGGGTTTGGCCTTGGGCACATAAGCCACCCAGCTGTTCAACAACCTGTGAGTGGGCAAGAAAGCAGTCATCTAGAAAGACAATGGAATACTACTCAGCTGTGAAGAAGGGTGAAGTCCTGGAAGGAATCCTGTGAAGTGAGATCAGCCAGAAAGAGAAGGAGGAAGATGGGCTGATCTCACTCAGGAACTGAAGTGGAGAAATCAGAACAGAAGGGGAAGCAGCAAGCAGAACCTGGGCTGGGTTTGGTGTCTCGCACCAAGTAAAGGACTCTGGGTAGTGGGAGTGGGGGGCTTTCAGGTCCTGGTGCTGCTGGTGGAGGAGGCCCTGGGCTGGGGTAGAGGGTTATGTGGAAAGCTGAGACATGTCACACATGGACCAACAGCTATACTGACTGTCAACCATTAATCTCCTCCATAAAAGAAGGAGGAGGAGGAGGAGGAGGAGGGGGAGGGCAGGGAAGGAAGGGAAGGGGGAGGACAAAAATAAAAGGCTGCTGGGATAGATAGATTCCTCATGTCACCTAAGCCCCAGCAATGACCCTGGTGGCATTAATAAACAAATGAATTAACGGATGAGTAAATCAACGGATAAATAGTCAGTAAGAGTGGGTGAGGCAGGCAGGCTGCGGGAGAGCTGATTTCCCTTCCGGGCGGGTGGGGCTGCGGCCCTGGATTCGCAGGAGGTCATCCAAGGAGACCGGGAGGTGCTGCATCCCCAGGGAGAAGCGGGGCCACAGGGAATTCTGGGCTGTCTCACCTGGAGCCAGGAGGTAGGTGGGGGTCCTGTGATGGGGCCCAGGGCGTGGACCATGCTCTTCTCGGTCTCCCAGCAGCCTTTGTGCTCCCTCTTGCTGCTGGGCTAGGTTTGAGGGTGGGAGAGATGATCCAGGAACCAAGCTCGTGGTGGTAACAATAAAAATCTTTATTCATGCGGACACCCCAGAGTCTGACGTGAGCACAGTGGGTTAGGCCACGTGGCGCCAATAACTGCAATGGCTGGAGTCTGTGACCCAGCCTACACACCTGCCCTCCTCTAGGTCAGGACGCAGAAGAGAGAGAAACCAGGAACAGAAGTGGCTTTTATAGGATAAAACCGGAAGTGGCAAGTCAGAAACGGAAATGGCTAGGAAAGGGGGTGGAGAGAGGAAAAAGGCACTCTGAGGAGGTAGAAGCTTCCTTAGCAACGGTCGCGATGGTTTTTGCCGTGGGATTAGTGTTACCCTGCAGGCAGGGTGGGTCTCAAGGTAGAAAGAAGGTAGATCAATGGCGGGGGGCTGGCTTAATGCCCGACATCCTGCCCTCACCTGCCTGATGCTGTGGGCTGAAGAATGTTCCCGTGAATCATGGCCTGGCCTCAGCTGGAGCCCCCAGCAGCAAACATCTGCATCCCCACTGCCCCGGCCCTTGAAAGGCTCAAACTTAGGGATTCGTGCACCATAAGGTATGTACTCTACCAGAAAAGCTATCACTCAACCAGCCGGCTTTAAAAAGATATATTTTTATTATCTTTCTTTATTGGATAGAGGCACACAGAGATCAAGAGGAATGGAGAGACAGAGAGGCAGAGAGACAGAGAGACACCTGCAGCCCTGCTTCACCACATGTGAATTTATGCCCCTACAGGTGGGAACTGAACCTGGAACATTGTAACAGGTGTGCTCAACCGGGTGTGCCCCCACCCAGACTCTTAAAAAGTTATTTTAAGGAACTTCCAGAGACATAGCTATAGCTATGGAGTAGGACCTCTTTCAGATTGAGCTTCTGATAAACTAGAAACAAACAAACCCCAGCAAAACGTAACCTGAAAATGCAACAAAATTTAAGTAAGATCTCTTCAGAAACTCACTAAGTTGCAGCCACCAAGCTGCAGGTGCTGCCACGACACCACCCTGACCTCCCTGGGCAGACGCCCTCACCCGTGTGTCCTGGAGCCTCCCCTCCCCAGAGCCCTGCCCCACTAGGGACAGACAGACACAGGCTGGGGGTGTGGATCCACCTGCCAACAACCATGTCCAGCGGAGAAGCAATGACAGAAGCCAGACCTCCCACCTTCTGCTCCCCAGAAAGAATTTGGGTCCAGGCTCCCAGAGGGGGAGACATGTCAGGGGAAGATGCCCAGAGGGCTCTGAGCCCCAACTCCATCAGGACCCGGAGAGAGAAGATGGAAAAGGAAGGACACTCAGAAGTAGTAACAGGTGTAGGTGTGACTTAGAAAGGGAGAGAAGGCAGGACCATAGGAAAAAATGGGCAGTAGCTCAGCGGATCAAGCGCAGGTGGCACAAAGCAAAAGGACCCGCATAAGGATCCTGGTTCGAGCCCCCAGCTCCCCACCTACAGGGGAGTCACTTCACAAGCGGTGAAGCAGGTCTGCAGGTGTCTGTCTTTCTCGCCCCCTCTCTCTGTCTTCCTCTCCTCTCTCCATTTCTCTCTGTCCTATCCAACAACGATGACATCAGTAACAACAACAACTACAACAATAAATTAACAAGGGCAACAAAAGGGAATAAATAAACAAATATTTTAAAAAATGGGCAAATCTATATAAATATAGATAGTTCTAGAAATAATAGTCAGCCCCTATCTGTGACCTTGGGAGAACCACTGCAGTTTCCAATGGAGGGACTGGGGACACAGGATTCTGGGGGCGGGAATGGTGTGGGATTATGCTCCTTATTTTGTAATTTTCTAAGTCACTAATAAAAGGAAAAGAAATGTCCTTAAGAACGTCTTTGATGACCTGGAACAAAGTTTGCAAATGCAAACTGAGTAAACCATGTTATCCTTGATCTGTTTTTAATGAGCTAGTAGGCCAGTCTGAATGTACTGTCCACTGCTGTGAGGAAGGCCTCGAGCCTGGGCCTGTCACCCTCACCCACTCGCCACTTCCTTCCTAAACTCCTTCTCTTCTTTCCTGGCAGGCCCTAAATTCCTAGCTTGAGAGTCAGACAGCTTTTGGAGACAAAAGTCTGCCCTCTTCTCCAGTTCTAGCACCTGAGTATGACTTTTCTCTGTTGAAGAAGTTGTCTGCTCCCAGACTTCCTGATCCTTGTCACTGGGAATCCTACTGGCTGTTGCCTTTGCATCTGTGTTTGCAAAGTAGATGTTGTCTGTCCGCCAGGTGCATCCTTTGGCTGACAGACCCTGAGGCCTGTTTTTCAGGCTGTGTGTGTCCCTGACCACAGGAATCGAGGGTGAGGTCTGGAGACGCCAGAGATGTTTCCCGCCCACGGGCAGCAGTGGTGGCACGGCCGCAAACCATCACGTTACTCTGGGGTCTGGCTGCTGCCCTGAGGGTCTGGAGACGGTGCCTGGGGTGACGGGAATGGACTCGGTGTCTCATGGCGTCAAAGGAATGTGCCTGACGTAATGACATTTGGACAATGAGGGTTTTTTTTTTAGTATTTATTTTATTTATTTATTCCCTTTTGTTGCCCTTGTTGTTTTATTGTTGTAGTTATTATTGTTGTTGTCGTTGTTGGATAGGACAGAGAGAAATGGAGAGGGGAGGGGAAGACAGAGAGGAGGAGAGAAAGACAGACACCTGCAGACCTGCTTCACCGCCTGTGAAGCGACTCCCCTGCAGGTGGGGAGCCTGGGTTCGAACCGGGATCCTTACACCGGTCCTTGTGCTTTGCGCCACGTGCGCTTAACCCGCTGCGCTACCGCCCGACTCCCGACAATGAGGGTTTTAATCTCCCTTTCTCTGATGTTTCTTCCTTAGAAATGGATTCTGATCTTGGTGTCTATGACCACCTGTTATTTGTATCTGAACATTGACTCCTGATGTCTGTCTCACATAAAAAAACACCTTTGAGCTTCTTTGTTCCTTTTTGATGTGATGCGTGATATTACAAATAATCCTTCCCGGGCGCTTGGGACGGGGCTCACACCTGTGTGACCTTGTGTGTGTCCCCCTGACCTGACCTCTTCTGACCAACTGACGTGGTTCTCTCTCTGCCCTGAGACACATCAGCCCTCAGGGTCCCCGCGACTGGAAGGTTCTCAGCTCCTGAAGCCCAGTGATTCTCATCCGTCCTGTGTCTTGAGCACTGGCCTCCAGGTGGTGGTCCCTGGAGCTGGGCTTTGGGAAGAGTCCTGCAAAGTGCCTGACCGCAGGAATGCAGGGCCTGGCCGCAAGGCTGGTTGAGTGCCCAGCGTTCCCTCATCTGCACTCACAGCTGCACTTCAGTCCGCCGTCCCAGGAATTTCAAATACTGGTCATCTAAAGAGGCCTGTGCACTGGGAACGATGGGCTTTGCTACCAGACAGCTTGGAATGGAGTGCTAAGCGAAGCTGCCACTCAGCCACTCAGCCGCAGGGAGACTTAGTCGTTCCTTAGTTCTCAGGTCTGTGGTTTCAGTGTTCCCTTCTCTCTCTCTCTCTCTCCCTCTCCCTTCTTCTCCCCTCCCTCTCCCCCTCCATCCCCTTTCCTCTCTCTCTCTCTCTCTCTCTCTCTCTCCACAGCACTGCGCAGCTCTGGCTTATGGTGGAGTCCTCAGGCATCAGAATATCTTTTTTTTTTTGCCTCCAAGGTTATTGCTGGGCTCTCGGTGCAGCACCACGAACCCACTGCTCCTGGAGGCTATTTTTTCCCTTTTGTTGCCCTTGTTTTTATTATTGTTGTGGTGATTATCATTGTTGTCATTGATGATGTTGTTGGATAGGACAGAGAGAAATGGAGAGAGGAGGGGAAGACAGAGAGGGGGAGAGAAAGACAGACACCTGCAGACCTGCTTCACCGCCTGTGAAGCGACTCCCCTGCAGGTGGGGAGCTGGGGCTCGAACCCGGATCCTTATGCCGGTCCTTGCACTTCGCGCCACCTGCGCTTAACCCGCTGCGCTACAGCCTGGCCCCAGCATCAGAATATCTTTGTATAACCATTATGCTATCTCCCCTCCCCATTCATGGTTTCCTTTTTATTAGGGGGATTAATGGCTCACAGTAAACACATTGGTTGGTCCATGTATAAAATTTCTCAGTTTTTTGCAAAACACTCCCCTCCCCCCAGCCCAGGGCCTCCTCCACCAGCAGCACCAGGACCTGAAAGCCCCCCCACCCCCACCCCAGAGTCCTTTGCTTTGGGGCAAGACACCAAACCCAGTCCACGTTCTGCTTGCTGTTTCCCCTTCTGTTCTGATTTCTCCACTTGTGTCCCTGAGTGAGATCAGCCCATCTGCCTCCTTCTCTCTCTGGCTGATCTCACTTCACAGGACTCCTTCCAGCTCCATTCCAGAGGAGGGGAAGCAGGTGACTTCATTATTCTCCTTAATGGAGGTCTTTTTGAGAATTATATCAGTCATTTATCCAGAATGTCTTTAAGATCAGGAAGAATGATTATGATTAGGAAGTGAACAATGATCATTAATATTCTAATACTACAGTTTTTTTTTTAATCAAGAGGACTTCTACAATAGGAGGCTTGTCCAGAGACCCGTCAGGTAGACACAGTCTAGCCTGCCTCCACGTTTCTCCCATTCATCTATGACTCTGCCTCCTCTACGGATGTGACCACATCTGGGGCTGACATAATCAACTAAAAACACCAGAGTGGAGGACACCACTGCTGAGAAGACCGGCCACGTGGACAGAGAAGCCACTTTCTTGGGCGGGCAGTGGTGTCATGACCCTGGTACCCTGGGTGCCATGCACACCTGTAACCCCGGGTTTGAGCGAGGCCCCGGGTTTGAGTGTCTGGTCCCCGCCTGCAGGGGGAAGGATTCATGAGTGGTGGAACAGGGCTGTGAGTGTCTATCTCTCTCCTTCTGCACTTCCCTCTCCCCTCTCAATCTCTCTCTGTCTTTATCAAATAAAAGATAAGTAAAGAGAATTAACAAAACCATACGGAAGAGAGGGAGGCGCTGTTTTCTCCCAGATCCATTTTTACTGCCACAGTCTGAACCACACAGTTCAGTCCTTGGTGGACTAACATCATATTATGTTGAGGGAGGCGAGTGGTGTGTCCGTGTGAACTCAACTAATGTCTCTACAGGTCACTGTTCTGAGGAGTCTCTCTCTCTCTCTTTTTTTTTTTTTTTTTTGTCTAACCTACGGAGAAGGCAGCACGGCCTTTCAATTTGGCGAGTTCTCACTGAGATGTCACCTCCGTCATCACCACAGCTGTCCCGTCAACACCGGCACAGGGTCACTGCCATGTTCACCATGACGTCATCATCCTAGCCAACGACGCCATCACTCTCTTTCCCGGCCACGTCCCGCCTGACACCATCACCTCACTGTGAGGCTGATCATCACACACACTTCCTCACAGCCACCGTGAGGACCGTCATAAACCTCGCCATCCTCTCTGTTGTCACCTCCACATCCTGCCACTTGCATCATGCCACTGACGCCGTGACCGCCGCCAAGGCCAGATTGATATTGCCGTCACCGATCATCTTCATCACCGTCCACCATCATCACGGTCATCGTCACCACGGCCACCGCCTCACTGTCATCATGACATCAACACGACCCCACCAGCATCAGCACCAGCCTCTCATCCTCATCTCCACCCTCCGGGCCATCCCTGTTACCGTCCCCACAGCAACCATCCTGGGCACTGCTCACTCGGAGCCAGGCACCCAGACAAGCGAAGATGCTGGTAATAAAATTTCCATCTTCACGAAATGCCTTCTGACAGAGCTTATTCACTCCCAGTTTTTCAAATGGAAATCGCTCAGGAGACAGATGAATCATTCAAAGTAACAGCTAATTAAAGGTTGGAAAAAAAAAAAGAAGATTAATCCTGATTTCTGTAACTTTGAAGCCCAAGTTCTTCCCACGACGTGATACCGGTGAACTCCAAACTCTAAGGTGCAGAGAGAGCTTCTCTGCTCACCACAGAACAAGACGTTAGAGGTTCAGAGCTCAGGGCTGTACTGCACGCAGGCCATGTTCTGGTCACTGAATGCAAGATGCATTCGACACGGTCAGACCTCGGGCAGCGGAAGTCGGTGGGAATATATGTCTGTGAAATGCACAGCCCATGCTCCTTGCAACGTGCACTTCTCGAGAACCCAAACTGTGGCGAAGAGCAGGGGCTCTTGGGGGCCCTCGCTGGATCTGCAAGCCGTCCTCTTGATACTGAGAGCATCTCACCCTCACTCCATCCAAGAACACAAAGGAAGACTGTCTGGAAAGCTACGGGTACTTGGTCCATGGCTGCCTCAGGGGAGGCGTGGTAGGAGGAAGGACAGAAATCCAGTGTGGACTGGAACGAGGGGAGCTGCTCTTACAGTGGCTGCCTGCCATCAAAGCAGACCTTGCCACGCCCCACTCAACTCCAGAATGACAGGTCTGACAGGGTCAGCACCCCGGAAAACCCTCTTCAAGGAAGAAGAATTCTGGGAGTGGGTCTTGGCATCCTGAGCAGATCTAAATTGGAAACTCTGATTCTTGTTTTCATTATGTACATGGTAATGATGCCGTGTCATTGGGGACGAACAGCCCCGGTTCCCAGATTAGATGCAGATGAACAGGAAATGAGGTGGACGAAGTTATGGGTCATCAAATACATAAAGTTTTAGGAAAAATTCTTAATAATACTTACTCACCTCCTCTTATGAAATATGTTAAAACTCTATGTAAAATACTATCTGCTAAGCCTATTACTCAGAAATGCGTCACCCCATGAAGTACGGCATTTCTGTGTAAAACCGCAAGACCATCTAATCAAGAAATGAGCTTCACTTTCTGTTCCAGATATTGTTTATGTGAGAATGAAAGATATATAAACTCTCACTGGCTGAATAAAAATGGAGCTCAGATTCACCCTCCAACAGAGTGTGGTGTGTTCTGTTCTCCCTGTGCCGACTCCTGACCCTCCTGGTCCACCCACGGATCTCAGGGACCCTGCTCCTCCCTGCTGCTCCTCCGCCTGAGCGGTCCATCGCGAGACCTTACTTCTCAGCCTTGACGTCCTTCCATTGAGTCTTCTAAGCCACCAGCTTGTGGGCGGTTGACCTGCCTTCTCCCACTGGGATGATGACAGCTCCGATTTTATTCTTTCTAACACGTCATGAAAGGAGGACAGGGGGCATGTTCTGTCCAGCCTCCTCATCTGCAACTTGAAGGGGAAGATGCTAACTCCGGATGGTAAGAGACGGCTGCTCTGTCCTGGCCAGAGGTCTAGGGGGCTGACGGTGGCGTGCCTGGCCAACTGCACGTATTACCATGGACAGGGACCTGGGTTCAAGCCCCTGCTCCCCGTCTGCGGGGGAGAGGGGGAAGCTTCACAAGTGGTGTTTCTCTCTCTCTCCCTCTTTCTTTCTCCCTTCCCTTTTGATTTCTCTGTCTCTATTAAAAGATAAAGTTAAGGGGGTCGGGCGGTAGCGCAGCGGGTTAAGTGCAGGTGGCGCAAAGCGCAAGGACCGGCGTAAGGATCCCGGTTCGAGCCCCCGGCTCCCCACTGCAGGGGAGTCGCTTCACAGGTGGTGAAGCGGGTCTGCAGGTGTCTGTCTTTCTCTCCCCCTCTCTGTCTTCCCCTCCTCTCTCCATGTCTCTCTCTCCTATCCAACAACGACAATAATAACTACAAAACAACAAAACAACAAGGGCAACAAAAGGGAAAATAAATAATCAAAAAATAAAGTTAAAAAGTTCTATTTTTCTATTTTTCTTTTTATTACAGTTGAGAGGGACAGAGAAAAAAATATTTGCCGCCAGGGTTACTGTTGGGGCTCGGTGCTAGCACTATGAATCCACTGTTCCTGGTGCCCATTTTTCCTTCCCCCTTATTTTATTCAACAGGACAAAGAGAAATTGAGAGAAGAGGGGAGCGAGGAAGGAGAGAGAAAGAGAGGCACCTGCAGACCTGCTTCACCATTTGTGAAGCCTCCTTCCTGCGGGTGGGGGGGAGTCTCGAACCTGGTTCCTTGTGCAGGTCTTTGGGCTTAGTACTCTGTGTGCTTAACCGGGTGCACTGCAGCCCGGCCCCGCAGAAAGAGATATTCACACCAGACAGAAGGACTGGGGCCAGTCCGAATCTCACTCTGGCAAACTTGGTGCTGGGGAATCAAACCAGTCACCTCAGGAGCATAAGTCCAAGTCTCTACCTGTCTCAACCAAGGCTCTACACAGCTTCACCACTTGCAGAGCTTTCCCCCTTCAGGTGGGGATCGGGGGCTTGAACCCAGGTCCTTGCGCACTGTAACGTGTGCGTCCGAGACATTAGCTGAGTGTCAGAGAGACAAGTGGCCTCCCCAGGGCTCTGTTCTGGCTCCTACGCTATTTAATATTTACATCAATGACCTCCCAGAAACTTCTTCAAGGAAGTTCATCTACGCCAATGACATCTGCTGTGCAACTCAGGCATCCAAGTTCGACATCCTCGAGGAAACACTCACGAAAGGCATGTCTCTGATATCTGATGACTGTAAAAAATGGCGACTAATCCCTAGCACTGCAAAAACGGTATCATCTGTTTTCCATCTACACCATGTCTCGGCCTCGCGTGAGCTTAATGTGCAGCTTGGCGATGCGAGAATCCGGCATGAAGCCCAGCCAGTCTATCTTGGCGTTACTCTCGATCGCACCCTGTCATTTCACGAACATCTCATAAAAACTGCAGCAAAGGTGGGTGCGAGGAATAACATCATTGCAAGACTGGCCAGCTCCTCATGGGGCGCGAGCGCTTCCACACTACGATCATCCTCTCTGGCATTATGCTATTCCACTGCAGAATACTGTGCCCCAGGATGGTTCCGTAGCCCCCACGTCCACTTGGTCGATTCCAAATTATATTCCTCCATGAGGATCATTTCTGGAACCATCCATTCCACCCCGGTTCCATGGCTGCCAGTTCTTAGCAACATCGCCCTGCCAGATATTTGTCAGGATGCAGCATCATCTAAGTTCCTTTCCCACGTCTACGCTCGACCGGACCTGCCAATATACGCGGATATCTTCGCCCACCCTGTCCAACGCTTGACGTCTTGTCACCCAATCTGGTCCCCTACGCCTACACTGAACTTCTCTGTTCCAGACTCTTGGAAACAGAGTTGGCAGTCAGCTATGGTCAAGAACAAACACCTCATCGCAGACCCCTGCAAGCGTCAACCCGGCTTTGACCTGGCACGTTATGATTGGGCCCTCCTCAATCGCTATCGAACAGGCCATGGCCGGTGCGCCGCTATGTTCCATCGCTGGGGAGCCAGAGACGACCCGAACTGCCCCTGCGGCTCCAGACAGACGATGACCCACATAGTCAATGACTGCCACCTCTCCAGATTCAAAGGAGGTCTCGAAACTTGACATCAGGCTCAACCTGACGCTGTTGACTGGCTACGGAAGAAGGGCAAACGCTAGAAGAAGAAGAAGAGAGACAAGGACTGCTGTCTCTTCTCACCAGGATTGCAGCAGCGCTGCTGGCCAGAATCTCTTTTCATCACTGTTAAAATGACCAGTTCTGATTAGGCTTGAAGGTCCTGGTAACCCACAGTCTTTTTTATTTTTCCTTTGACCTTCATTTTGTCAGACTCTTATAACAGAAGACCCCAAAGACAGCCCTTGATTTTTACTCTTTCTGTCCGCAGACTCCTTGGTAGTCAACGTGCCTGTGTTGCCATAACAACACGCCTGCGATTGGTTCTGGGAAATGAGAGGAATTTATCTTGGCATTAGCTCTGGCACCTGGGAGTTGGAGATACGGATGCTGCCGCCCCGGTCTAGCGGAGCCTGCTGGGTCCTCAGTGGTCTCGCCCTGGTACTGAGTCCTCGTGGTCCCTGTGAGGGTCCTGTGCTCCTCCCACCAGAACCCTGATGTGGCTGCGTCAGAGTCCCCTTCTTGGTCTTCCTAGAACACATTTCTCTCTGCTTTTTATTTAAACATTTAAAAAATTTATTTATTTATTTGGGTACAAAGAGAAACCATGTGAGGGGTGGTGGGGGAAATAGAGACAGAGAGAGGCAGAGAGATCCCTACAGCCCAGCTTCACCACTTGTGAAGCTTCCCCCTGCAGGTGGGGGCTGGGGGCTTGAACCTCCGTCCCTGTGAACTGTAACATGTGCACTCAGCCAGGTGCACCACCACCCGGCCCCCACATTTGTCTCTTCAAAGGTTTTACCTGCAAGTATGGACATGTTTTGAGGTATTGGGGTGAAAGATTTTTTTATTAATTTATTTTCTAAAGCAGGACAAAGTGTTTAAATAAACAGGAACCAAAAAGTAGGAACAGAGCAGATGAGAATAGAGGGATCTTGGGATGGAGAGAAGCTCGGAAGTCTATTTTAAATCTATTCCAAGGGGCCCGTGACTTTAGTAGTTTCTGCCTGAGCCCGACAGCTCACATGCAGGTGGCTGACAGTCTTGTCTGGAGAGACGGTGTCAGAGCTGGGAACAGGCCTAGAGAGCTGGGTCAGGGCAGAGCAGCCCCCAGACATGAGGAAAGTACAGAAACGCCGTTGACTGTAACCCACTGGTCTGAGCCAGGTCCTGTGTCTGTTCCCATCAGCACAGGAGCCCGTGTGGCCTCGGAGTCCCTGTCAGTCTGAGCTCACAGTCCATGGGCACAGCTGGAACCTTCTAGGCTGCTCTCGTGTCAGGACCCGTCTCCCTCGAGGGGCAGAGCAGGCTGAGAGGCCTCCCTGCAGAGAGTGGGGAGTCCCCGCCATTCTGCTCTGCAGTGAGGGCAGGGCCTGGAGAGGCCCCAGGACTTGTGCTGACGCTCCTGAGGGCAGTGAGCAGTGGTGGTGCAGAGAGGGGTCTGTGAGGGTCTGGGCCCCGATCTAAGGACTCCCTGCACTCCGAGTCTTTTCACTGGCTAATCTGAGCCGTTCACATTTATGCTGAGTAGCTGTAAATGTGGTTGGCTGACTGCCACTCTGGCTTTTGCTTCGAGGTTGTTTTATGTTCTTGTTGCCTTATTTCCTGCTTGTTATTTTATGTGGATGGTTTTGGTACTGGTCTTGACTACTGTATATGTGTTTCGTGTTTCCGATTTGTCTTTGTGCCTTTTTTTTTTTTCTTCCAGGGTTACCACTGGGCTTGCTGCCCTGCCTGCACTATGAATCCACTGCTCCTGGAGGCTATTTTTTCCCTTTTGTTGCCCTTGTTATTATTATTTTTGTTATTGCTGTCAACGGTTGTTGAACAGGGCAGGATCTGGCTGAATTTGTAGTAGGGCCCCAAAGTAACAACCCTGGGTTGAGGGAGAGGGTGGAAGTTTGGCTTCGCTGGCGGGGGAGGGGGGAGGATGGGATGGGACACAGTCTTTGGTGGTGGGAATGGTGTTTATATACACTCCTATTAGTTGGTAGTCATATCAATCACTGTTTAATTAATACGAGGAGAAAACTGATTGAATGTCTCAAACTTTTTAATGCACAGACCATAGACTGAGTCTTTGATATGCTGACTCTCTTAAAAGCTTAGTCCAGGGAGAACAGAAGCAACCGGTGGCAGAGCTATATACAAATAATGTCAAAGGACATGAATTGTGGTGATGGTGTGTATGATACAGCAGATCCTGACAATGGGATTTTTCAAAGTTAACCCAATTGCCAAATAATATGATTATAGCAATAACTGTTTATTGCCTTCTTAAACCCTAAGACAGCAGGAACCTCCCACTTCCTCTATAGAGACTAAGTTTCTCCCAACTGGAACCTCTAGAATGGGGCTCACTTCCCTGCAAGCTTCTCTCAATTAATACCAAATGATATGCATCCACCGATCCCAACCTAGTCAACGCAATGAGTATCACCTCAGCATGCTTCACTTCAGACTGTGTTCAGAGACTTCAGGCATGGAATGTTAACCCTTCAGCCTCATTACTTGTGGGGAGAAATTTTCTTTCATAGGATTCTCTAATTCCATTCCAGGAGGTTCACTTCCTAACAAAATCCCAAAACCTATAGACCAGGTCCTGTGAGATAGAGCATATTTCACACGTATCCATAAACTAGGGCAAAATATATACCTGAAAGCAAAAGTACATAATAGTCTGCAGTGAGTCAGTATCAAGTTCATAATGAAATAGTGTCTACTTAGACTTTGATACCCTCCTCACCTACTTCCTATTACAGTTCTCTCACTCACTCCAAAGCTAATCTTATCAAAGCAAGGACTGCAAAAGCTGAATAAGGGCAAGAGACTGACATAATTTAATGATGACTCTTTAGTCACTATCAGGCCACCCCATCAGCTGGGGCCCTAATTGGGGAGTCCTGAGATTCCCAGACAGACATGGTGGGCCTAGACCTTGAATAAATCCCTCTTTCCACTGTTACCGGTCATCTCTATCAGGAACAACAAAATAGATCCCTTTGTGGGCCCCCATATGCCCTTGCCCTCAACTTGGATCAACAAAGGTAGAGAATGTTCCATCCTCTGAAGGGAGGCTGGACAACAGACTCTATGCTCCACCTGAGGAAGATGGGTCCTGATACTGGGGCAGCTTGGAATGTTCCTACTCATGACCACAGAATGTGAGCTCAGATCTACAGGGATGCAGAGGTCACACAGGCTCCTAAGCTGAATATGGGCCCCAGATCACATCAAATCAATGGAGTTTACAGTCAACAATATTTATACCCCTTTCCCATATTAGGGAGCTACTCTCTTCCCTGATCCAGCTTTCTGCCTTTTTCCAGCCATGACATCATCTCCCCAGACAATAACTTGGATCCACCTGCATATCAGATTTCAGGCTCAGGAAAAAAAAAAAAAACTAGTATAGCCACAGGCCCTTTGGAATATAACTAAAATAGGCCTACTAGCTATCTACAAAATGGAGACTCCCCCAAATCTTCATCTGCAGCCTTTAGGTTCATGATTAGCCAACAACTTGTTTGTTAACATATAAATGTTAACTCTCTATCCAGCCACCAGGTTCCAGATGCCAGCATGATGCCGACCAGACTTCCCTGGACAGACAACCCCACCAATGTGTCCTGGAGCCCTGCTTCCCCAGAGCCCTGCCCCACTAGGGAAAGAGAGAGACAGGCTGGGAGTATGGATCCACCTGTCAACACCCATGTTCAGCGGGGAAGCAATGACAGAAGCCAGACCTTCCACCTTCTGCATCCCACAGTGACCCTGGGTCCATACTCCCAGAGGGATAAAGAATAGGAAAGCTATCAGGGGAGGGGATGGGATACGGAGTTCTGGTGGTGGGAATTGTGTGGAGTTGTACCCTTCTTATCCTATGGTTTTGTCAATGTTTCCTTTTCATAAATAAAACAACAACTACAACAAAAGAACAAAAAAAAGAGAAAGAAAGTAAAGATAGGATTGTGTCCTTTGGGACAAAATGGATGGAACTGGAGGTTATGATACTTAGAGAAATAAGTGAAGAGATGAATGAGAGCTACCAGATGGTTTCACTCAGATGTGGAGTCTAGAGACCTGAGTCACATCAACTTGACACACACACAAAATCCAGACAGGCCAGAAGCCAGCCAACTGTCTAAGTCTGGAGAGAGCTCTGCGGTTCTCTGGTGGGTGGGAGGGCAGGACACGGAGCTCTGGTAATGGTTCTGGTGTGGAACCAGACCCTGTTAGCTCACAGTCTTGTAACCAACTATTAATAGCAAATAAAGAATATTTGTTAAAGCCTCTGCAGTACCCCAGAGAGAGGAAGAACGCCTCAGCCTGCAGACACAATTATTTGTGCTGTTTTTTTTCTTCTTCTTCATTTTTTTTTTTTTTTGGTCAGGTAATCTTTTCCAGCTAATAGTTTCTCTGTGTTAATTAATAGGTTAATTGATATTTCCCATCCTCTATCTATAAGCTGTGTTGCTAGAGAGAGTTTGATTTCGTTTCCAAGACTGAAGAGTGGGTTTTTCTTTGACACACAAATCAAAACACCACTGATAGCTTGTTGAAGCCTCATTCCTCCCTGAGCTGTTTTTAACCCCGGGCAGGGGCTTCTAGGTCAGGTTCTAACAGTGTCTGGGAAAGAGGCAAAACCAGGAACTTCTGTGACTCCCCAGCACCCTGAGGACCCAGGGCCAGACGTACGAACCTCAGAGCAAACCCACACTTCTTCGCGGGGGCGGGGGGTGAGGGTGGTGGCGCACCTGCTTGAGAGCACTAGTTGCGATGCTCAGGGACCCGGGTTCAAGCCCCCAGTGTCCACCTGCAGGGGGAAAGCTTTGCAAGTGGTGAAGCAGGACTGCAGGTGTCTCTCTGTCTCTCTATCTCCCCCTTTCCTCTCTATTTCTGGCTATGTCTACCCAATAATAAATAAATATATAAATATAATAAAAATAATGAAGAGAGAGAGAGAGAGACCAGAACACTGCTGAGTTCTTGAAGTTGGTTATACATGAGCCTTTTCACATGCAAAACCTGTATTAAAATGAGGAAGCCACCTTCTTCCCCTCCTCTTGGATGGAGTTGGAAGGAATCCTGTGAAGTGAGATCAGCCAGAAAGAGGAGGAGGCAGATGGGCTGATCTCACTCAGGGACAGAAGTGGAGAAATCAGAACAGAAGGGGAAACAGCAAGCAGAACGTGGACTGGGTTTGGCGTCTTGCCCCAAAGTAAAGGGCTCTGGGTAGTGGGGGCTCGCAGGTCCTGGTGCTGATGGAGTAGGAGGCCCTGGGCTGGGGAAAGGGTTTTATAGAAAACTGAGACATGTTGTACATGGGCCCACAGCTGTATTGACGGTCAGCCATGAATCCCCCCCAGTAAGAAGAAAAAACCCTTTGTATTACTGCTGTCCTAAGTCTGCAGCCTTGAGAGACCAACTTTGCTTGGTAGTAAAAGGCGCGGAGACCAGAGACGTCAGCATGGCTGAACACGGGCAGCCTGGGACGGAGCCTGGAGCCTCAGGCAGGCAGTGTCCCCGGGTCCTCCCTGGGCCCCCGGCTCACGCCCCCTCTGGGCTCCGCTGGCACCCAAGTCAGTTCCTCTCCTCACTGACCTGCTGAGGGAATGAGGCCCACAGCCAAGTGGGGTCTTTGCTTCTCCTTTTTGTTTTTATTAGTAAGTCAACGTTGATTGACAAAATCATGAGATGACAGGGGTATAATTCCACCCCATTCCTACCCCTAGAGTCCTGTGTCCCCATCTGCACTGGAAACAGCAGTGGCAGGCGGGGGCCAGAGGGTAGCATAGTGGGTTAAACGCACCTGGTGCAAAGCTCAAGGACCTGTGTGAGGATCCTGGTTCAAGCCCCCGGCTTCCCGGCGGTGAAGCAGGTCTGCAGGTGTTGGTATTTCTCTCCTTCTCTATCTTCCCCTCCTCTCTCACTTTCTCTCTGTCCTATTCAACAATAACAGCAGTGACAATAACAATAACAGTAACAATAACAACAATGAAAAAAAAAAGACACTGCAGTGGTTCTCCCCAGGCCACAGACAGGGACTGACTATCTCTCTATAGATTTTTATTTATATGTTTTATTTGATTTCTGGATTCATGAACTACTTTTTATTAGTGGTTTCATATTGGTTTACAAGGTTATAAGCTAACAGGGCTCTAATCCCACCCCGTTCCCACCCCCAGAGCCTGTGTCTCTGTTCCCTCCGCTGGAAACTTCAGTGTCTGTCTATATTTATGTATTTTTGCTCATCTTTCTCTGGTTCTGCCTTCTCTTCCTTTCTAAGTCACCCCTACACCTGTGACTACTTGCCAGTATCCTTCCTTTTTTCCTCTTCTCTCTCAGATAAGAAGAGGAAATAAGAAGAAACCTCATTCCTTTGTTTTCTTTTTCTTTTTTTAAAATTTTTATTTATTTTCCTTTTGTTGCTCTTTTGTATTGTTGTGGTTATTGTTGTTATTGATGTTGTTGTAGGACAGGACAGAGAGAAATGGAGAGAGGAGGGGAAGACAGAGAGGGGGAGAGAAAGACAGACACCTGCAGACCTGCTTCACCGCCTGTGAAGCGACTCCCCTGCAGGTGGGGAGCCGGGGCTTGAACCGGGGTCCTTACTCTAGGCTTTGCGCTTTGCGCCACCTGTGCTTAACCCGCTGCGCTACCACCGACTCCCTCTTTTTCTTTTTCCTTCCTTTCTGTCTCCAGGATTACCGCTGGGCCATCCTCTGTGGTTTTCCAGATTCTCTTCTCTCTCAGTGAAGATATAAAAACAAGACTCCTGGTGACAAACACTCCAAGGCGCCGAAGGAACTGGGGTCCAGAGCCCTCTGGACCAAGGCATGTTCTCTGCCGGCTGAAGTGATTAGGTGCAGGGAAGTGTGAAGCTCTTCAGTGCCCACCGGGGTCAGCCCGTAGCCGGCGGCATATGGGAGGGGACAGCGCAATTGCTCTGGGAGCCTGTCCTCAGCCCCCGCCCTCGGATTCCCCTCCCTGCTCTCCTCCACCACCGCTCTCTCCCTCTAGGCCACTGCTCTCCAGCCCCTGCACCAGAGATTCTGAGCACGTCCACTTCTGTCTGGCGTCCTCCACCCAGACAGGGCTTCACCCTCACAGCAGGTGCAGAGAGCCCTCTGAGCCCACAGAGCTCATGGCGAGTGCCTGGCAGTCTGTAGGCTCTCCCCTCCTGGGGTGCTGCATACAGGCTGTGACAGGCACCTTGGAGAAAGGGCTTTTTTTGGACTTATCTTTTCACTGCGGTTGGGTGCATAAGAGGAGTGTAAGGGGTGATTGTTGAAACCACATACTTGGGTTTTTAGAATTCTTTATCTATTTTATTTTTAATGAGGAGAGAGAGAGAGAGGGAGGGAGAGAGAGAGAGGGAAAGAGAGAGAGAGAGAGAGAGGGAAAGAGAGAGAGAGAGGGAAAGAGAGAGAGAGAGGGAAAGAGAGAGAGAGAGAGAGACCAGGTGGTGGGGCACCTTGCTGAGCACACGTTACAGTGCACAAGGACCCGGGTTCAAGCCCCTGGCTTCCCACCTGCAGGGAGAACCTTTGTGAGCAGTGAAGCAGGGCTGCGGGTGCTTCTCTCTCTCTCTCTCTCTCTCTCTCTCTCTCCCTGCACAAGGACCCGGGTTCAAGCCCCTGGCTCCCCAGCTGCAGGGGGCAAGCTTTGCGAGCAGTGAAGCAGGGCTGCGGGTGCCTCTCTCCCTCTGCCTGCAGGAATGTCATATCCTGGGAGCAGAAGTTCTTGGTCACAGACAGGCAGCTGCAAATCACGTGCCCAGCCTGCTTCTGGGTCATTCGCGCCTTTGATAGTGACATCTGATGAGCGAAGATTTTTCACTTTGATGAAGTCCAAGTGACCACCTTTTTTTATAAATTTTTTTTTTTTAATTTTTTTTTTTTTTTTTTAGGAATTTTTTAAAAATTCCTATTGTGAAGTCATTACCACACCCAAAGGGGTGAGGTTTCCGGGCTGGGCCATGGTGCACCCGGTTAAGCACACATAGTACTAAGTGCAAGGACTCACACAATCTGGGTTCAAGCCCTTGCTCCCCACCTGCAGGTGGAAAGCTTCACAAGTGGTGAATCAGGGCTGCAGGGGTCTCTCTGTCTCTCTCTCTCCCCCCTCTCAATTTCTCTCTATCCTGTCCAATAAAATGGGAAAAATGGCCTCCAGGAGCAACGGATTCAATAGTGCCAGCACCGAGCCCCAGCAATAACCCTGGAGGACATCAATCAATCAATCAATCAATCAATCAATCAATCAATCAAACACACACACACACACACACACACACACACACACACACACACACACACAGGAATGAGGTTTCCTCTTATTTTCCTTATTTCCTCCTCGATGCTTGTGGATTTTAGCTTCTCTGGCCAGACGCTGGCTTCATCAGCACTGACCACTGATCACTATGGGGGCTAGAATTCATGGTCATTTTTATGCTGAGAGTTTATGTGCGTGTTGACTCTCCTTATGCAGATTCTGTATTTCTGTTGTTTTAAGGTAACTTTTGAAAACAAGTGGTGGAGTTCTTAAAATTTGTACTTTATTGGAACTGGGCTCCACTGCTGGTGGGAATGCAAACTGGGGCAGCCCTCTGGAGGCTGTGGAGAGTTCTTTTTTCCAACTTAAAATGACTTTTATATGTTTAACTTATTTAAAAAATAAATAATACATGACTTATTTAGTTTATTTATTTTATTTTTTATTAATAGTATGCCACAAGATTGTCAGATTTTAATGCCAACATTTCCTATCCCCACCCTTGTACAGAGATTTCTTAAACTTTAATATCATCATCATTATTTATTATTATTATTATTATTTTGCCACCAGGGCTACTGCTGGGGCTTCTTGCCTTTTGTGTCTGTACATTTCAACTGAATGTTGTACAGAATATCTTTTAGGTAACATATGTTGTTTTTTATTTTTCCAGATCCCTTACCTTTTAACTGGTGTATCTAATCCATTTGCACCTAGTGTGATGATTATAAAATTAGGCCTAGGTGTAACCTCTTGGCATGTCTCTCTATGCCCTGTTCATTCTTAGTTTCTCTACTCCATGTCTCCTACTTTCATTGTGTTTAATAAAATTATTTCCCCCTTTTGTTGCCCTTGTTGTTTTATTGTTGTTGTAGTCATTATTGTGGTTGTTATTGATGTCGCTGTTGTTGGATAGGACAGAGAGAAATGGAGAGAGGAGGGGAAGACAGACAGGGGGAGAGAAAGACAGACACCTGTAGACCTGTTTGACCACCTGTGAAGCGACTCCCCTGCAGGTGGGGAGCCGGGGGTTCAAACCGGGATCCTTTTACTGGTCTTTGCACCACGTGCGCTTAACCAGCCGCACAACCACCCGACTCCCTAATAAAATTCTCCTCATTTCATTTTAATGCCTGATCTAGTCTTTCATATGTCAGATGTAAACGCAGCCTATGGAGAGGCCCCTATTCTAGCGCACGGCTCTTCCTTCCAAGCCAAAGGCTGCCGGGGTTCCCACTGACCGCCGAGGCTCAGAAAGGTCACTCTGGGGCTTGAGCACCAAGGTCCGCACAGCGGCCAAATCTGCTTCACTCCCGCCCTCTGCCGGAGACCCTCTGGTCTCTTGTTACTTGCTGTGGGAGACCTGAAGTTCATGTCTGTTACCTGTTGCTACAAGCTTGCCCCGCAGACTTCCTGCTGTTTCCCTCAATGACTGAGAAACTGCAGGGAAGAAAGGTGGGGCCAGAAGGTGGTGCTCCTAGTTTTCAGCACTCACAGAACAGTCCACGAGGCCCCTTGCAACACACCTAAAATAGACTCCTGGCTTCTTCCTAAGGTCCCTATTCCCATCTGCGCTATTCTTACATTTTGGTTCCTGATTATTAAACAATTGCTCTGCTTTCTATCTCACTGCTTTTCAGCCACCAAGTTGCAGATGCTGCCATGCTGCCACCCTGACCTCCCTGGACAGATGCCCTCCCCCGTGTGTCCTGGAGCCTCCCCTCCCCAGAGCCCTGCCCCACTAGGGACAGACAGACACAGGCTGGGGGTGTGGATCCACCTGCCAACACCCATGTCCAGCGGAGAAGCAATGACAGAAGCCACAACTCCCACCTTCTGCTCCCCATAGAGAATTTGGGTCCAGACTCCCAGAGGGATAAAGAACAGGGAGGCTTTCAGTGGAGGGGATGGGACAGGGACTCTGGTGGTGGGAGCTGTGTGGGATTGAACCGTTCTTATCTTACAGTCTTGTTAATCATTATTAAATCAGTAAGAAAACAATTTTAAAAAATAGAAAACAAAAAAAAAGAAATATGTTCCAAGTTATTGATTGTCAGAGAAATGCAAATAAAGACAACAATGAGACACCATGTTACTCCTGTGAGAATGTCGCATCAGAAAGGACAGTGACAACAGATGCTGGAGAGGCTGTGGGGACAAAGGAGCCTCCTCACTGCTGGTGGGAATGTCAGTGGTCCAGCCCCTGTGCAGAGCAGTCTGGAGACTCTCAGAATCTGGAAGTGGACCTACCCTGTGACCCTGAAATTCCTCTCCTGGGGACAGATCCTAAGGAACCCAACACACCCATCCAGAGAGATCTGTGTGCACCTGTGTTCACAGCAGCACCATGTGTAACAGCCACAACCTGGAAGCAACCCAGGTGTCCAACAACAGCTGAGTGGCTGCGCAAGCTGTGGTCTAGAGACACAGTGGAATACTACTCAGCTGTGAAGAAGGATGAAGTCACCTTCTTCCCCTCCTCTTGGATGGAGCTTGAAGGAATCCTGTGAAGTGAGATCAGCCAGAAAGAGAAATTTTTCTCCCTTCCTTCCTTCCTTCCTTCCTTCCTTTTTCTCTTTCTTCTTTTAATAAGTTTAATTTTTTTTTTTACTGAGAGCACTGCTCAGCTCTGGCTTATAGTGGTGCAGGGGATTGAACCTGGGACTTTGGAGTCTCAGGCATGAGAGTCTCTTTGCATAACCATTATGCTACCTATCCCGCTTTTATGATAGTTTATTTATTTTTATTGTTTCATAGAGACAGAGAGAACCTGAGGGGTAGATAGAGAGGGAAAGAAACAGAGAGACACCTGCAGGCCTGTTTCACCACTTATGAAACTCCTCCCCCTGCAGGTGGGGGATCAGGGGCTCGAACCTGGGCCCTTGTGTACTTTAAGGGGAGCACTTAACCAGGTGCACCACCCCCTGCCCCCAAGGTGACCATTTCCACCCCAGAAGATAGGTCAGTTCACACTGCAGGTGTGATGGCAGCTCTGGGGGGTATCCTTCTCCTCTTCCTGGGGACACCGCTGGACCCTTCTGTGCTGGCCATCCAAGGAGCCCGCCTGGCCTTCGTGTCCCGCTCTGTGTCCTTCTGAATCTCTCTCTCCTCACTGTCTGAGGATGTGAACAAGGCTCCCCATTCTCCACCTTGCGTGGAAGCTACAGTCTCTCCAAGATGTGGTGTTGTGTTTCTCTTCACAGCTTGCTAGGTTTGGGTGAATCACTTAGGCGGGAGAAGACACTTTCAGAGCTCCCATTTTTAACTTGCTCCAAATTCTGAGTGAGGAGGGTGAGAACAGGAAGATGGGAATGAGGCTCTTACTCAGCCCCAGGCTGTCCCACTTCTAATTTTTTTCTTTTCCTCGCTTCGAGATCCTGATATTTTGAAAGCTTTATTTTTAAATATTTTATTTGTAGTTACTATTTTTGGAAAGAGACAGAGAGAAATGGAAACGGAAATGGCAGATAGAGAAAGACACCTGCCACACTGTTTCACCACTTAGGAAGCTTACCCCTTGCCAAGTGGGGACCAGGGGCTTGAACCCAGGTCTTTGCACACCGGAATGTGAGCTCTTAACCAGGTGTGCCACTGCCTGGATCCAGAACCGATTTTTTAAAAAGTCATTGTCTTTATTTATCTGATAGAGACAGCCAGAAATTAAGAGGAGAAGGGTGACGGAGAGGGAGACAGACAGAGAGTCACCCGCAGCCCTGCTTCACTTCCTGTGAAGCTTTCCCCCTGTAGGTGGGGACCTGGGGCTCAAACCCTAGTCCTCATGCACTGTAACATGTGCGCTCACCCAGGTGAGCCTCTACCCAGCCCCGTGATTTTCTCTCTTTCCTTTCCTTTCCTTTCCTTTCCTTTCCTTTCCTTTCCTTTCCTTTCCTTTTTTTCTTTCTTTTTTTTTCCTCCAGGGTTATCGCTGGGGCTCGGTGCCTACACTACGAATCCACTGCTCCTGGAGGCCATTTTTTCCCACTTGTTGCCCTTGTTGTCATCATTATTGTTGTTATCATTGCTGCTGTTGTTGTTGAATAGGACAGAGAGAAATGGAGAGAGGAGGGGAAGACAGAGAGGGGGAGAGAAAGACAGACACCTGCAGACCTGCTTCTCTGCCTGTGAGGCGACCCTCCTGCAGGTGGGGAGCCGGGGGTTCGAACCTGGATCATTCCACCGGTCCTTGCGCTTTGTGCCACCTGCGCTTAACCTGCTGTGCTACCGCCCGACCCCCTCTTCTATTTTTTTTTAATGGTCCAATATGGAAACTCCATTCCCACTGAGGGGGCTGTGTGGAGAATGCCCTGGAAGTGTGTCTATCAGATAATTTACTTCCAATGCCGGCCTGATGATGAAATTGGGGGCTTCTCCTTTGCACCCAGAGCAGAGCCTTCTTTCCTGGGGGACTCATGCCAGACGATGCAAAGACAAGGCACAACCACGCAGGTTATATAAGCGCCAGCCCTGGCTCCCCACCGACCCTGTTGGATGGAGCCTGGGGATGGCGAAAGTCCCGGGAAATGGCTCAGCGTGCACTCCAGATGGCATGACTCAGCCGGGAAGCTCAGAGAGCACAGCCCTGCTTCTATGTGGCTCCCTGGCTCCCTGCTACGTGGAGGGTGGGGGCGGCGAGGACTCGGGGAGGTGGGGGCCCGGCTGCAAGAAGAGGCTCTATTTCTGTCCCAAGAAATGCTGCACATTTCCAGCCCACAGCCACAGAACCGTCCACATCTCCCCTCTGTTCTCAGCCCCTGCAAATGCCAAGGGAGTTCCCAGAACTAATGAGAGCGGCCTAGAGTGTTCCGTGGACTGTGAGCTCAGACTGACAGGGACTCAGAGGTCACACAGGCTCCTGTGCTCAATGTGAACAGACAAGCGCCCTGGGTCAGATCCAATGGGTTAACAATAGTATTTGTACAGTTTCCCCGTATTTAGGAGCTGCTCTCTGCTCTGACCCAGCTTTCTAATTCTATTCTCAACTCTGACATCTCCCCAGACAAGACCTTTAGCCCACCTCTGTGTTAGCTGTCGGGCTTAGGCAAAAATTAGGGAAGTCATGGGCCCCTTAGAACACACCTAAAATGGCTTCTTCCCACACAAAGACCCCTAATTTCAGCTGCTCAATTCCTACTTTTGGTTCCTGTTTATTAAACAGCTGCTCTGCATGTTACCAGCTTTCAGCCATCAGGTTCCAGATGCTACCATGATGCCATCCTGACTTCCCTGGGCAGACGCCCTCACCCGTGTGTCCTGGAGCCTCCCCTCCCCAGAGCCCTGCCCCACTAGGGATAGACAGACAGACACAGGCTGGGGGTGTGGATCCACCTGCCAACACCCATGTCCAGCGGAGAAACAATGACAGAAGCCAGACTTCCCACCTTCTGCTCCCCATAGAGAATTTGGGTCCAGACTCCCAGAGGGATAAAGAACAGGGAAGCTTCCAGTGGAGGAGGGGATGGGACAGGGAACTCTGGGGGTGGGAGCTGTACCCATTATCCTACAATCTTGCTAATCATTAACAAATCACTAATAAAAAAAAGGTATTTGAGGTTCTGGGGCTGCCAGAATTCAGGGTCTTATTATTTATTTATTTATTTATTTTTACAAGCTCTGCTGGAAACTGGGTTGTTTCAGAAGGTGAAGACGGGTGGCCATTTCTCCTCTTTTGCTCCTGGTACAGTCTGAGACACCGGGAAACGGCACACCTGCCCCCCAGGCCCGGCTCCAGGGAGAAACTTTCTACTGGTTTCTGATGAGAAGAACCCAGTTACAAGTAAACATCACGACACACATGTTCTTCAAAGATGTGATTTAGAAATACATATATTTCCTGGGCCAGGAAGCAAGCTCAGTTTGCTAGAGCACTGATTGGCATTCTGAGACCCAACTGCGATCCCTGGCACCAGAGAAGGCAGAGGCGAGCCCTCCTCTCTCATTCACTCATTACTCTTTTATAATAAAATTTTAAAAACTCTCTCTCTCTCTCTCTCTCTCTCTCTCTTTTATCACCACCAGGGTTATTGCTGGGGCTTGGTGCCAGCACTGTGAAGCCATTGCTCCTGGAGGCCATTTTTTTCTTTGTATTTTATTTTATTTTATTTGATAGAACAGAGAGACTGAGAGAGAAGAGGCAGCTAAGAGTGGAGAGAGGAAGAGAGGCACCTGCAGACCTGCTTCACCGCCCATGAAACTTTCCTCCCCTCCTGCAGCAGAGGACCAGGGCTTTGGACCCAAGTCTATGTGCACAGTGACGTGTACCCTCTGTCGGCTCCGGCCCTCTCTCACTCACTTCTTCAAAGTAAACAAACAAACAAACAAATGTATAACATAGTTTTTCTCAAAACTTCTTTCATCATCAATTCAGCTTCATCACATGGTCCAACTCTTAGGTTGTTAGAGATGTAATGATGTGGGAGGCTGGGTGGTGGCTCAGCTGGTTAAGTGCACACCTCACAGTGTGCAAGGGCCCAGGTTTGAGCCCCCATACCCCACCTTCAGGGGGGAGAGCTTCACGAGTGGTGAAACAGGTCTGCAGGCATCTCTCTTTCTCTCTCCCTCTCTATCTTCCCTTCTCTCTCAATTTCTCTCTGTATTATCCAATAAAAAATTTTTTAAAGAAAGCATCCAGGTGCAGTGGATTCATATTGTTGGCACCAAACCCCAGCAATAAACCTGGAGGCAAAATAAATAAATAAATAAATAAAATAGGACTGCACACGTATGGACATCTGATTTTTGACAAAGGGCCCAGATTATTAAATGGAGAAAGAGGCTCTCTTCAATAAATGGTGCTGGGAAAACTGTGTTGAAACAAGCAGAAGAATGAAACTGAACCACCTAATCCCTAGAAATAAAAATCAACTCCAATGGATCAAGGACCTGGATGTTAGACCAGAAACTATCAAATACTTAGAGGAAAACATTGGTGGAACACTTTGCCACCTAAATCTCAAACATCTTTGATGAAGCAAACCCAACTGCAAGGAAGACTAGAGCAGAAACAAACCAATGGGACTACATAAAATTGAAAAGCTTCTGCACAGCCAAAGAAATTATCACACAAACAAAGAGACCCTGTTGTTTTCGCCGGGCTGGTTTCACGGGTGGGTAACAGACGACCAGGGACTCATGGCTGGGTTGTACGCAGTATCTCTTTATTCATGCAGGACGCAGCGCAATCTATACCAAGCTAGGCTAAACTAAAAACTACAAACAATCTTGTCCTTATAAATATATTAGCCCAGTAGGGTGGGAACAGGATGCGACGCAGAGAGGGTGGAGAGAAAAGTGACTGGTGAAAATCAGGGTATGACAAGGAGAGGGGGTGGAGCAGGCAATAATTCTACCACTGAACCACCAATGCCCTGGAGGGAGGGTGGTGCTTGTTAGCAGTGGTTATGTAAATAGAATGAAGTGGTTATGTAAATAGAATAGTGTTAAGCAGGGGGGATTAAACTAATGAAACTGAAGGGGGTTTTAGAAGCATACCAACAATTCCCCCATTCTTTTTAACTAATGGCCATAGTATCAGGATTGTGGGGTGAACAGAAACCTATATCGTACAGGCATTTTCAAAAGAACTGGCATAAGACATGGAAAACAAAATAGGCAAGCAGCAATAACCAGTGTGATGCCAAGGGGGACGTTTCTTGCCTCAAAGGGCAAGGCCTAGCAGGCAAAAGGGCATTTCTTGCCTCTGGGAGCGCTTCATGCCTCTGGGGGCATCTCTTGCCTCAAAGGGCGTTTCCTGCCTCTGTGGGCATAACCTAATAAGGAGGGGGGAGTTTTCTGACTCTGGGGACAGAGCCTGCAGGCAAGGGGACATGGTCTATAAAGTCTCAAGGCAATTGGCTGAAGTTAGTCTTTGAGAAACACAGCAGCGTGTACCAGTAAGTCCGATGGAGGTGTCAGTCCAAAGTAGCTGACCACAGAAGAAAATGCCAAGGGATGAAACGCTGCATGTCTGTCTCGATGGGGAATGTTGGCCACCAGAATTCTGCTTTTCTGTAGAGAGTGATCTTTGGAGTCTGTGAATCTGTTTCTTCAGGTCGTGCCAGGTCTCATCATTGGTTTCCGGGGGTGTGTTGTAATCATTCCATCTTGTGGGCGATGTCAGAGAACAGGATCCAAATGGATTTCCAGGAATTCCATTTGAGTAGATGCTTTTTCATGTGAAGACTTGACAGCATGTAGTATTATGAGTCCCTGGAGGGCGTCCTAGTCCAAAAAGCTCCTCAAAATTCCATTTAGGGTGCTTCTGACTGTTCCTGCTGTATTGCTTCAGGCATCTACTTTTAAAAGCATCTTCCCATCGAAGAAAGAATCCAATCAGGAGAGTAGAACTAACCACGTGTCTCCATTCTTGGGGACTGTCAGGGTACTGGAGAATGCTCCTCAAATTAGAGTAGTCCTTCTCCATGGGAAACATGTGCGAAGAAGTCCAGAAAGTCCCAGGGGGAAATCTCCATGCATATCCTAAGGTCTACGATCACGGTCATAAAGAACCAAATTGTGGCCGGGTGCAAAATGTAGTTCTTTTCCTCCGGAAACATGGGAGAGGGAATCCAGAAAGTCCAAGGAGAAATCTCCGTGCATCTCCCAAGCTCTATGATTAGGGTCACAAGAAACCAATGTTCCCGGTCAGGGAAACAAAGTGTGGCCCAGAGCAAAATGTTCCAGAGACAGAGTAACTGTCTCAAGATGAAACAGTAGAGGCTTTGGCAAACCTCTTCATAAGTAGAAGAGAAGACCATAGTGCATAGGTAGGCAAAGTCTTCACTTATCTGGGAGTTGAGCAGGTCCGGTCCCACGTTGTAGGTGCCATATGTTGTTTTCGCCGGGCTGGCTTCACGGGTGGGTAACAGACGACCAGGGACTCATGGCTGGGTTGCACGCAGTATCTCTTTATTCATGCAGGACTCTGCACAATCTATACCAAGCTAAGCTAAACTAAAAACTACAAACAATCTTGTCCTTATAAATATACTAGCCCAGTAGGGTGGGAACAGGATGCGACGCAGAGAGGGTGGAGAGAAAAGTGACTGGTGAAAATCAGGGTATGACAAGGAGAGGGGGCGGAGCAGGTGAGAATTCTACCACTGAACCACCAATGCCCTGGAGGGAGGGTGGTGCTTGTTAATAGCGGTTATGTAAATAGAATGAAGTGGTTATGTAAATAGAATAGTGTTAAGCAGGGGGGATTAAACTAATGAAACAGAAGGGGTTTTTTAGAAGCATACCAACAAGACCCCTCACAGAATGGGAGATCTTCACATGCCAAACATCAGACAGGAGACTGATCACCAAAATATACAAAGAGCTCAGCAAACTTAGCACCAAAAAAGCAAATGACCCCATCCAAAAATGGGCAGAGGATATGAACAAAACAGTCACTTTAGAGGAGATCCAAAAGGCTAACAAACACATGAAAAATTGCTCCAGGTCGCTGATTGTCAGAGAAATGCAAATTAAGACAACATTGAGATACCACCTCACTCCTGTGAGAATGGCATACATCAAAAAGGACAGCAGCAACAAATGCTGGAGAGGCTGTGGGGACAGAGGAACCCTTCTGCACTGCTGGTGGGAATGTAAATTGGTACAGCCTCTGTGGAGAGCAGTCTGGAGAACTCTCACAAGGCTACACATGGACCTTCCATGTGTAGCCTTGTAATTCCTCTCCTGGGGTTATACCCCAAGGATTCCAGAACACCCAATCAAAAAGATGTGTGTGTACCTATGTTCACAATTCATAACAGCTAAAACCTGGAAGCAACCCAGGTGCCCAACAACAGATGAGTGGCTGAGAAAGCTGTGGTATATATACACAATGGAATACTACGCAGCTACTAAGAACAATGAACCCACCTTCTCTGACCCATCTTGGATGGAGCTAGAAGGAATTGTGTTAAGTGAGCTAAGTCAGAAAGACAAAGATGAGTATGGGATGATCCCACTGATAAACAGAAGTTGAGAAAGAAGAACAGAAAGGAAACTCAAAGCAGGATCTGACTGAATTTGAAGTAGGGCCCCAAAGTAAAAATCTCTGGGTGGAGGGAGGGTAGATATTCAGCTTCACTGGGGGGTGGGGGTGAGGAGGCAAGGAGGGGTGGGGGAGGGACACAGACCGTTGGTGACGGGAATGACGTTAATATTCACTTCTATTAACTTACAGTCTAACAAATAACTACTTAATTATTATGAGAGAGCAAAAATTCATTGAATATGTTAAAATTTTTGATGCACAGACCACAGGCTGAGTATATGTTCCTATAATCTAAGCACTGAAGACTTCAAATTGGTAATCAGATTGAATTTTAACAGTGGACTCAAGTTGTTAATACACTTCTAATAATGACTTCTTCTTTGAAATATTGTCACCAAAAGGCTTAGACCAGGGAGAACAGAAGCAACTGGTGGTGTTACTTTATAACACAGCTATATATCAATAGCACAAAAGGACATAAATTACGGTGATGTTGTGTATGATACAGCAAATCCTCACAATGGGATTTTCAAAGTTAACCCAATAAACCCTAAAACAACAGGAACCTCCTGCTTCCTCCATAAAGCCTATATTTCCTCCAGTCCTGGAACCTCTAGGGTTCCCACATGCTTCTCTTAATTCATACCAACTGATACTTCATCTGCTGATCCCAACCTAATCAATGCAAACAGTACCACTTTGGCTTCACTTTGGACTTTTTCCAGAGACGGTGGGCCCCCCTCCAGCCCAGGGGATGTTCTAGGCTCTGCTCTAGCCCAGGGGATGTTCTAGGCTCTGCTCCAGCCCAGGGGATGTTCTAGGCTCTGCTCCAGCTCGGGGGATGTTCTAGGCCCTGCTCCAGCTCGGGGGATGTTCTAGGCCCTGCTCCAGCTCAAGGGATGTTCTAGGGCCTGCTCCAGCCCAGGGGATGTTCTAGGCTCTGCTCCAGCTCAGGGGATGTTCTAGGCCCTGCTCCAGCTCGGGGGATGTTCTAGGCCCTGCTCCAGCTCAAGGGATGTTCTAGGGCCTGCTCCAGCCCAGGGGATGTTCTAGGCTCTGCTCCAGCTCAGGGGATGTTCTAGGCTCCGCTCCAGCTCAGTGGATGTTCTAGGCTCTGCTCCAGTTCAGGGGATGTTCTAGGCTCTGCTCCAGATCAGGGGATGTTCTAGGCTCTGCTCCAGCTCAGGGGATGTTCTAGGCTCTGCTCCAGCTCAGGGGAAGTTCTAGGCCCTGCTCCAGCCCAGGGGATGTTCTAGGCTCTGCTCCAGCTCAGGGGATGTTCTAGACCCTGCTCCAGTTCAGGGGATGTTCTAGGCTCTGCTCCAGCCCAGGGGATGTTCTAGGCTCTGCTCTAGTTCAGGGGATGTTCTAGGCCCTGCTCCAGTTCAGGGGATGTTCTAGGCTCTGCTCTAGTTCAGGGGATGTTCTAGGCCCTGCTCCAGCTCAGGGGATGTTCTAGGCTCTGCTCCATCCCAGGGGATGTTCTAGGCTCTGCTCCAGTTCAGGGGATGTTCTAGGCTCTGCTCCAGTTCAGGGGATGTTCTAGGCTCTGCTCCAGTTCAGGGGATGTTCTAGGCTCTGCTCCAGCTCAGGGGACGTTCTAGGGCCAACACCCATGTCCAGCAGAGAAGCAATTACAGAAGCCAGAACTCCCACCTTCTGCTCCCCATAAAGAATTTGGGTCCAGACTCCCAGAGGGGGAGAAATGTCAGGGGAAGATGCCCAGAGGGCTCTGAACCTCAATTCCATTAGGACCTGACGTGTCCGTCACCAGGAATCTTGCTTTTATCCCGTCACTGAGAAGGAAGAGAATCTGGAAACAGCAGAGGAAGCCAGGGGCTGAGTCTCTCATCTGAGAGAGAAGAGGGAAAGGAAGGACACTCGGAAGCAGCAGCAGGTGTGGGGGAGACTCAGAAAGGGGGAGAAGGCAGGACCATTGAAAAATGGGGGGATACATAGTCAGCCCTTATCTGCGACCTTAGGAGAACCACTGTAGTTTTCAATGGAGGGAATGGGGACACAGGACTCTGCCGGTGGGAACAGGGTGGAGTTACACCCCTGTTATCTCATAATCTTGTGAGCCAATATTAAATCACTAGTGAAAAAAATAAATTAAACAAAAACATTGGAATCAGTTTTAAGGAGATTGTTTTTCTTAGGAACTGCTTAGAAAGGAGCAGGGAGTTCTGTCTTCCTGGAGGGCGGCTCTCCATGTGCTCAGCGTGTCTGAGCCTGGGCTGAGGTGCCAAGGCCGGCGTGCAGGAGCCGCTGGCCTCCTGTAGTCTGGGGTCTCCGGGATTCTGTCAGAACGACCCAATGCTGACTTTTGTTTAGCCTCACTGTTCCCCAGAGAACACTCCAGAGAAACCACAGGATTCGCGGGCGGGGTCGATAGCATAATGGTTCTGCAAGAGCCTCTCCTGCAGCTCCAAAGTCCCAGGTTCAATCCCTTACACCACCATCAGCCAGAGCTGAGCAGTGCTCTGGCAAAAAACACAACACAACGCAACACAATGCAACGCAACACAACCCAACACAACCCAACACAACCCAATGCAATGCAACACAGCACAACGCAACACAACGCAATGCAACACAACCCAACACAACCCAATGCAATGCAACACAGCACAACGCAACACAACGCAACGCAACGCAACGCAATGAAAAACACACGATTCCTACTGCCCAGCTCAGAGTGCAGGCACCCGCCTTCTGCTCGTTCTCAGGAGACAAAAAGCACCAGGCTCTGCCTGCTCTGGAATTTTCTGAGGCACAGACGCTGCCAACGGCTTGAGCACTGCTGGTGCAGAGCCCAGCAGAGGCCTCTGTGGCCTTTCTCACGGGGACCTTAGAGTCCCAGGAGCCTCCCAGCCCTGGGGGATCTCAGCTCGCTGCTCCAAGTCCCTAAACCTGGGCCACCCCCCAGGAAGATCAGGCCTCAGTCTCCAGGGAGGCCTACGAGGCATCCTTGAATTCTGCGAGCCTGGGTTCCCTGGGCAGGGAGGGGGCTGGTGGCACAGTCCGCAGAGCACTAGGTGCTGGACAAGGGGATCTGGGCCTGGGGGGCTTCTCCTGCGGAAGCTGCTGCGAACACAAGTCCTTCTGCCAGGCGTGTTACCAGGCTCCTGGGAAAAGCCGTTAGCAATAACCAGCAGGGGTTTCAAGACAGTGCAGGGGTAGCACACCCGACATCCCTGCCTGAAGCCCCAGAGGGTCCAGTTTCAGTCCCCTGTGTCACTGTAGGCAGACCGGGCAATGCTCTGCTTTCCCTTTCTCTCCAGCATAAAAATAAATAAACTCTCTGAATACAGTCCCAAGTGAAAGGTGGCAGGGTGGTACTAGCTGCACTGATTTGGCTGAGGTCAGCAGGAGCAGTATTAAATGGTCTGGGTCAAGAGAAGCACGGGGGGCCCAGCTGTGGAGCAGCGGGTTAAGCGCAGGTGGCGCAAAGCGCAAGGACTGGCATAAGGATCCTGGTTTGAGCCCCTGGCTCCCCACCTGCAGGGGGATCGCTTCACAGGTGGTGAAGCAGGTCTGCAGGTCTCTCTCTCTCTCCCCCTCTGTCTTTCACTCTTTTTCCATTCCTCTCTGTTCTGTCATATATTTATATATATAGTTTCCAGGAGCAGTGGATTCTAGTGCTGGCACTGAGCCCCAACAATAACCCTGGAGATGTGTGTGTGTGTGTGTGTGTGTGTGTGTGTGTGAGAGAGAGAGAGAGAGAGAGAGAGAGAGAGAGAGAGATGCCTGAAGAAATACTAGCAAAGTCCCAGAGGTTCCAGGACTGGGAGAAATACAATTCTAAAGATAATGAGAAAAGTTCCTTGCTGTCTTAGAGTTTAAGAAGGCAGTAGATAATAATAATTATTTTTTCCCTTTTTAAATATTTATTTATTTTCCCTTTTGTTGCCCTTGTTGTTTTTTATTGTTGTAGTAATCACTGTTGTTGTTATTGATGTCATCGTTGTTGGATAGGACAGAGAGAAATGGAGAGAGGAGGGGAAGACAGAGAGGGGGAGAGAAAGACAGACACCTGCAGACCTGCTTCACCGCCTGTGAAGCGACTCCCCTGTAGGTGGGGAGCCGCGGCTCAAACTGGGATCCTCATGCCGGTCCTTGTGCTTCGCGCCACTGCACTTAGCCTGCTGAGCTACTGTCCGACTCCCTTTTTTCCTTTTTTATTTTAATTTTTTATTTATACAAAGGAAACACTGACAAGACCACAGGATAAGAGGGGTACAACTCCACACAGTTCCCACCACCAGAACTCCATATCTAATCCCCTCCCTTGATAGCTTTCCTATTCTTTATCCCTCCGAGAGTATGGACCCAGGGTCATTATGGGGTGCATAAGAAAAAATATTATTCTGTACCATACAATATTTCACCATGATTTATGTCATTTGATGCTGTTTACAAAACACTGTATCTTATAAACTGACAGAACTGGTGACTTCTGATCTCTCTGATCTAAGATTAGAGATAACTTTGTATTTAAAAAACTATTATTAGAAATGCTTTAATAGGAGGTTGAGCGGTGGTGCAGCGGGTTAAGCACACATGGTGTAAAGTACAAGGACCAGCATAAAAATCCTGGTTTGAACCCCCGGCTCCCCACCTGCAGGGGAGTCGCTTCACAGGCAGTGAAGCAGGTCTGCAGGTGTCTATCTTTCTCTCTCCCTCTCTATCTCCCCTCCTCTCTCCATTTCTCTCTGTCCTATCCAACAACAGACAACATCAACAACAACAATAATAACCACAACAAGGTTACAACAAGGACAACAAAAGGGGGAAAATGAAAAAAAAAGAAATGCTTTAACAGTTTAAGCCCAGTGTTTGAATTCATCAAGTTTACAAATATGAAATATTAAGTGCTTAGGCTAAAGAAAGATGCACTCAGAATTGAAATATAGACATTTGAAGAACTTGAGACATTCAATCTATTTCCCCCTGACATCTCCCCAGACAGTATTTTTAGCATGTTAGCTAACAGGCTCAGGCAAAAAATTATTAAAGTCATGGGCCCCTCGGAACGTACCTAAAATAGACCTCCTACCTTCTCCCCACCCTAAGATGCCTATTCTCATCTGTTCTATCCCTCCTTTCTGATTCCTGTTTATTTATCATTTTTTCCTGCCTTACATCTTACTGCCTTTCAGCCAAGTCACAGAGGCCACCATGATGCCACCCTGAGCTCCCTGGGCAGACGCCCTCACCCATGTGTCCGGGAGCCTCCCCTCCTCAGAGCCCTGCCCCACTAGGGACAGACAGACACAGGCTGGGGGTGTGGATCCACCTGCCAACACCCATGTCCAGCGGAGAAGCAATGACAGAAGCCAGAACTCCCACCTTCTGCTCCCCATAAAGAATTTGGGTCCAGGGAGTTGGACGGTAGCGCAGCGGGTTAAGCACAGGTTCAAGCCCCCGACTCCCCACCTGCAGGGGAGTCACTTCACAGGCGGTGAAGCAGGTCTGCAGGTGTCTGTCTTTCTCTCCCCCTCTCTGTCTTCCCCTCCTCTCTCCATTTCTCTCTGTCCTATCCAAAACAACGACATCAATGACAACAGCAATAATAACTACAACAACAATAAAAAAGAACAAGGGCAACAAAAGAGAAAATAAATAAATGTCAAATATATGTAAAAAATAATGAAAAGAATTTGGATCCATACCCCCAGAGGGATAAAGAACAGGGAAGCTTCCAATGGAGGGTGTGGGGCAGGGAACTCTGGTGGTGGGAGCTGTGTGGGAAGGTTCCCGTTATCTTACAATCTTGCTAATCAATATTAAATCACTGATAAAAATTTTAAAAATAAAGCCTCTATTTTTGTAGTTGATGTTGAGACAGGGTAGCTCCTCACGTGAATAAAGCTGCCATGAACACCGGGTAAACGTCCCTTCAACTAGTGGAGAAACTAACACCTCTGGAGACACAGGAGTGACGGGCCTGACACCCACAGCGTCTGAGCTCTCAGTTCTCACAGAAGCTCGAGGCTCAGCTACCTGGTCACGGTTTACAGACGAAGGCGGAGTGTGACTAGCAAACCATTCAAGCTTTGCTCCTCAGCCAGCTGCAACACAGAATCCTCTCTGCAAACTCCCTGGCCAGGATAATCATCAAACTTAAAAAAATGAATGTTCATTTATTATTGGATAAGACAGAGAGAAATTGACAGAGGAAGAGGAGGTAGAGAAGGAGAGACAGAGAGATACCTGCAGCCCTGCTTCTTTGCTCAGGCCTTCCTCCTGCAGGTGGGGACCAGGGCCTTGAACAGTATACTGTGCAGTATACTGTGTGCGCTTAAGCAGGTGTGCCACCGCCCGGCCCCCATAACCAGCAATCTTTACTTCCTTAAGATGTTGTCAGCCACCTGTATTTATTCACAACATTCGCTTTATTTATTTTGGCTAGACAGAGAAGGAGAGAGACAACTGCAGCCTTGCATCATCCCTTGTGAGGCTTCCTCCCTGCAGATGGTGATCAGGGCCTTGAACCTGGGTCCTTAGGGTAGGTAATATATGCACTCAAGCAGGTGTGCCACCACCCAGCTTTTAAGATATATATAATACATGTGTATATAATATATGTATATATATATTTTACTTTGTTAAAAGATCTTTTTTTAAAAAAATTTATTTATAAAAAGGAAACACTGGCAAAACCATAGGATAAGACAATTCCCACCACCAGATCTCTGTATCCCATCCCCTCCCCTGACAGCTTTCCTATTCTTTATCCCTCTGGGAGCATGGACCCAGGGTCACTGTGGGTTGCAGAAGGTGGAAGGTCTGGCTTCTGTCATTGCTTCCCCGCTGAACATAGGTGTTGACAGGTGGATCCATACTCCCAGCCTGCCTCTCTCTTTCCCTAGTGGGGCAGGGCTCTGGGGAGGGGAGGCTCTAGGACACATTGGTGGGGTCGTCTGTCCAGGGAAGCCTGGCTGGCATCATGGGAGCATCTGGAACCTGGTGGCTGAAAATGCCAGCAGATCCCCAGGTCCTACGTCTGGTCATTGAGCTCTCTCTCTCTCTCTCTCCCTCTCTCTTTCTTTCTCTCTCCTTCTCTCTTTCTTTCTCTCTCCCTCTCTCTTTCTCTCTCCCCTCCCCTTCCCTTCTCCTCTCTCTTTCTCTCTTCCTCTCTCCCTCTCCCTCTCTCTTTTTCTCTCTCCCTCTCTTTCTCCCTCTCCCTCTCTCTCTATGTCTCTCTCCCTCTCCCCCTGTCTCCCTCCCTCCCTCTCTCCCCCCCCAGGCAGTAGCAAGTGCTCTTTGGTCTTCAGCCATCAAAGAACCTGCACGTCAAGGACTTATGTCTCCCTGGTGAGATACTGAGCGTGTCACTTTCAGTGCCCGGTGACCTTGCCCACTTGCTCGGCTCCCTGGTGAGCACAGGACAGTGCAGGCTTCTGGGACTTTATGGGCCGGGAAGTGTGGACTGAAAGGCTTTCTGGGCTGGAGGCAGCCAGGGGTCTGCAAGAGGCTCCCCTGCCGAGGCTCCGAGGCCCCAAGTTCGGTCCCCAGCTCCACCATCAGCCAGAGCTCAGCAGGGCCTTGGGGTCTCTCTCAGTATTTTTCTCTTTATATATCTCTCTCTCCATCTCTCCCCTCCCTCTTCTTTTATTCATTTCTCCCTCTCTCTCCCCCTCTTTCCCTCTCCTTGGCTCCTCCCTCTTCTTCCTCTCTCTCTTCCTTTCTCTCCCTCCTCTCCCTTTCTCCCCTGATTCTCCTGCTTCTACCTCTCCCTTCCCCTCTCCCTCCCCATCTCTCTGCTCCTTCTCTCTCTCTCCCTTTCTCTCCTCATCTCTCCCTCTCTTTCTCTCCTTCTCCCTTTCTCTCCCCATCTCTCCCTCTTCCCCCCTTTCTCCCCCATCTCTCCCTCTCCTCTCCCTTTCTCTCCCCATCTCTCCCTCTTCCCCCCTTTCTCCCCCATCTCTCCCTCTCCTCTCCCTTTCTCTCCCCACCTCTACCTCTCCTTCTCTCTCCCTCTCTCCCTTTCTCTCCCTTTCTCTCCCCATTTCTCCCTCCCCATCTCTCCCTCCCCTTCTCTCTCCTTCTCCCTCTCTCATATATACACACTCTTTGCTCTGTAAGAAGACACAGCACACAAGGTGAATTTTCGTGAATAAATAGACCCCACTGGCTCATCTCAGTCTCGTCCTCTCGGGCTTCGACACGGGGCCATCCGCCCGTTTAATTGAGGCCAAACCCAGAAAGTGGCTCCTTTTCACGGGGCGGGTTGGGGTAGAGAAACATCTGTAGAGACAACCAGCCTGCCGCTCAGTTCCTGAACGCAGGATGTGCAGCAATGAACACGTCAGCACCTGCGGGGCTCGGCGGGTGCACTTTGCAGACCTCGGCCGGAGCCAGACAGGAAGACTGGCCGCTTCTGGCTGCAAGACGGGCGCCTGGCCCACAAATACACCTTCTGGCCGGGAAGCCCTCACTTCTGGAGGAAAGGGGGGGAGGAGAAGGGGAGGAGGAGGAGGGGAGGGGAAGGAGGAGAGGGATGAGGGGGGGAGGAGGAGGGGAAGAAGGGGAAGAGGAGGAGGAGGAGGGGGAGGAGGAAATGCTTGAGGTGACTGGGCAGGAGCCCTGGTGAATGGCGCCTCCCTCTCCCTGAGCCGTCTCACCTGTGGTGCTGAAGGGAGGGTGCTCTAAGTAGCCTGGACCCCCCCAGCTTGCAGGACCCCCCCAGCCTGCAGGTGAGAAGCCCCCCGGCACTGATGCTGCAGATTCTGGAGAGAAGAGGCCGCCCTCTGGCCCTGCCTTCTCTGTCCCCTCAATCAATCACAGAGGCCTTTGGCTTCAGGGACATCAAATATGCATTAACTTCCAGCTTTTAATGTCCATGAGTAAAGAAACAAATTAATAATCTTTTTTGAGTGTTGGTTAAAAAGACACAGAGAACTTTCTCCAAAGGGACAGATTCAAGGCCAGGCTCAAAGCACAGGCTGCTTCAATCCCTACTTGTTTATTCTGTGGAGTAAAAAAAAGAAAGAAACCCTAAGTCAGACCAGCAGGGTTACAGTCAACGGTGTTTCTGTACTTTCCTCATGTCTGGGGGCTGCTCTGCCCTGACCCAGCTCTCTAGGCCTGTTCCCAGCTCTGACACCATCTCCCCAGACAAGACTTTCAGCCACCTGCATGTGAGCTGTCGGGCTCAGGCAGAAATTACTAAGGTCACAGGCCCCTTGGAACAGACCTAAAACAGACTCCTAGCTTCTTCCCAATGAAGACCCATAATTTCAGCTGCTATAATCTTACCTTTAGCTTCCTGATTATTAAACAATGTGTCCTGCTTTATAACTTAGTGCTTTATAGCCGCCAAATTGCAGATGCTGCCATGACACCATCCTGACCTCCCTGGGCGGACGCCCTCACCCGTGTGTCCTGGAGCCTCCCCTCCCCAGAGCCCTGCCCCACTAGGGACAGACAGACACAGGCTGGGGGTGTGGGTCCACCTGCCAACACCCATGTCCAGCGGAGAAGCAATGACAGAAGCCAGACCTCCCACCTTCTGCTCCCCATAGAGAATTTGGGTCCATGCTCCCAGAGGGATAAAGAACAGGGGAGCTTCCAATGGAGGGGATGGGACAGGGAACTCTGGTGGTGGCAGCTGTGTGGACCTGTACGTATCCCTGTCATCTTACAATCTTGTTCATCATTATTAAAATCACTAGTAAAAAATAAAAAAGAAAGTCTGCTCCAGTGTGTTCTGTTTTGTTTCTCACCCAGCCTCCCTGAGAGCTTAGGGCAGTTGCCTGCAAGAACTGAAGTAACAGCCGGACGCCAGGGGAGTGAAGGTACTGGGACGGCCACACCCGTGTCGGCGGCTCAGAGAGGCCTGGGCGGTGGGAGTGGACAGAGTGCGTGGGGACGTCCGCCAGGCTGTCACACCCCCCTAAGCCTGGGCACACCTACTCTCCCACCCAGGTTCTGACGGACCACCCGGGTCAGGATGTCAAGAGCGACCTGGGCTGAGGAAAAGGTTGGGTGAGTGAACTGGGTGGTGGCGCACCAGGTAGAACGCACGTGTTCCCACACACAGGGACCCGGGTTCAAGCCCCCAGTCCCCACGTTCGGGGGGATTCACAAGTGTTGAACCAGTGCTGCCGGTTCCTCTCTGTCTGTCTGTCTCTCTTTGAGACTGAGGGCACTGAGACGGAGTGATGCTCCAGGAAGGAGTGGCTCATACTGCCCAGAGAGCAGGCAGGCAGAGGCAGGCAGACACCTGGCCAGGTGAGAGAGACCCACCTCAGTCATAATGGGTCAACGGTCCTGACCACACCCTCTGAACCATGGTACAAACGTGTCCTCCTGGGGTCAGAGAGACAGCGCACTGGGCAGAGTGCCGGCCTTCCCACGCAGAGACCCACGTTTGAGTCCTGGAGCCCCGTGCAAGTATCAAGGTGCTGGAGGGTGCTCTGGTGCCCAGGGCTCTCTCCCTCCCCCCTCTCTCCCTCCCTCTCTCTCCCTCCCTCTCTCTCCCTCCCTCTCTCTCCCTCTCTTTCTCTCCCTCTCCCTCCCTCCTTCTCTCTCTTTCTCCCTCTCTCTCCCTCCCTCTCTCTCTCCCTTTGTCTCTCTCTCCCTCTCTCTCTCTCTCTTCCCTCTCTCTCCCTCCCTCTCTCTCCTTCCCTCTCTCTCTCTCTGCCTCCCCTCTCTCTCTCTCCCTCTCTCTGTGTCTCCCTCTCTCTCTTCCCTCTCTCTCCCTCTCTCTCCCCCCTCTCTCCCTCTCTCTCCCTCTCTCCCTCCCTCTCTCTCTCTCCCTCCCCTCCCTCTCTCTCTTCCCCCTCTCTCCCTCTCTCCCCCTCTCTCTCCCCCCTCCCTCTCTCCCCTCCCCTCTCTCTCTCCCCTTCTCCTCCCTCTCTCCCCCTCTCTCTCCCTCTCTGTCTCTCCCTCTCTCTCTCTTCCCTCTCTCTCCCCCTACCTCTCTCTCTTCCCCCTCCCTCTCTCCCCCTCTCTCTGTCTCTTCCCCCTCCCTCTCTCCCCCTCTCTCTGTCTCTCTCTCCATCTCTCCGTCTCTCTCTCTCCCTTTCTCTCCCCCCTCCCTCTCTGTCTCTTCCCCCCTTTCCCTCTCTCCCTCTCTCTCTCCGTTTCTCTCTCCATCTCTCTCTCTGTCTCTCTCTCCATCTCTCTGTCTCTGTCTCTCTCTTTCTCTCTCCATCTGGAGAGGAAATGGTGCATGAGTGAGGCTCTGGAGATGTCATGACAATGACTCTGGACACTGAGCTGGAGGGATCTAAGATGCTTTCTGGGTCCTTAAGCATAACGTGAGCTCTAGCAGGCGTGCTGCCACCAGGCCCCTTTAAGACACTTAAAACTATTTTATCTATTTTAATGAGAGAGATACAGAGAGAAAGACATCTCTCTCTCTCTCTCTCTCTCTCTCTCTCTCTCACACACACACACACACACACACACACACACACACACACACAGAGAGAGAGAAACAGAGAGAGAGAGAGACCAGGACCTGCTCAGCTCTGGCTGATGGTGGTGCTGGGGATTGAACCTGGGAACTCAGATCCTCAGGCAGGAGAGTCATTTTGCAGAACCACAGTGCTGTCTTCTGAGCCCCATTACTAATATTCATATCAATATCAGTATTAATATTAACATCATCAGTTATTTTCCCCAGAACCCTGCTCAGCTCTGGCTGATGGTGGAGCTGGGGATTGAACCTGGGTCCTCAGAGCCTCAGGCAGGAGCATCTTTTGCAGCCCCTCTTGCTGTCTCCCCAGCCTGGGACAGTCTTTCAAACCACTCTCCCTAACCAGTATCTATTAATAACAGTATCTTAGATAATGACAGGACCAGGCGATTCTGGTCTGTCTTGCTAAGGTTGGAGGTAACTTAGTATTTTAAAAATTATTTTTAGAAATGCTTAAACAATTTAAGCCCAGTGTCAGAATTCAATTTATAAAACTGAAACAGTAAATGCTTAGACTCAAGGAATATATACTCAGAACTAAAATCTAGGTAATAACTGGAAATATTCAATGGCTTTTTAAAAAATCTATTTCCCCCAATATCTTCAATCAATAGTCATTTATAAGATCATAAGCTACTAGGAGTACAGTCGCACAGAGCTCTCACCACCCAAGGTCTGTGCACCTGCCCCCCTGTGGTGAACCTGAAAGCCCCCCACACCCAGAGTCCTTTACTTTGAGGCAAGACACCAAACCCAGCCCACGTTCTGCTTGGTGTTTCTCCTTCTGTTCTGATTTCTCCACTTCTGTCCCTGAGTGAGATCAGCCCATCTGCCTCCTTCTCTTTCTGGCTGATCTCACTTCACAGGATTCTTTAAGCTCCACACAAGAGGAGGGGAAGAAGGTGACTTCTTCAATCTTCTGAGTAGTATTTTTTACTTTTTATTTCTTATTAATTTTATTTTTCCCTTTTTGTTGTCCTTGTTGTTTTATTACTTATGTGGTTATTATTATTGTTGTTGTTATTGATGTCTTTGTTGGATAGGACAGAGAGAAATGGAGAGAGGAGGGGAAGACAGAGGGGGGGAGAGAAAGACAGACACCTGCAGACCTGCTTCACCACCTGTGAAGCGACTCCCCTGCAGGTGGGGAGCCGGGAGCTCGAACCGGGATCCTTATGCCAGTCCTTGTGCTTTGCGCCACCTGCGCTTAACCCGCTGCGCTACCATTTGGCCCCTGTATATTTTTATTTTTTATATGTTTTTTCTATTTTCTTTCTCTCTTTTTTTTTTTCTGAATCAGGTCCTCTGGGAGTGTGCAGAGTCCTCTGCGTCTCTCCTTCCACCAGGTTCAAATTCATCATCGAGGGAGTCGGGCGGTAGCGCATGTGGCGTAAAGCACAAGGACCGGCGTAAGGACCCCGATTCAAGGCCCCAACTCCCCACCTGCAGGGGAGTCGCTTCACAGGTGGTGAAGCAGGTCTGCAGGTGTCTGTCTTTCTCTCCCCCTCTCTGTCTTCCCCTCCTCTCCATTTCTCTCTGTCTTATCCAACAAAGATGACAGCATCATCATCAACAACAATAATAACTACAACAATAAAACAACAAGGACAACAAAAGGGAAAATAAATAAAATATTAAAAAAAAATTCATCCTCGGATGAAGAGACTGGGATAATAGAAGGACCTCCATCAAACATCTCTTTCCGTGAGGGACAGCCGTAAGGATCTGTGCAGATGGGCGGCTGACGTGGATGGGGCCCAGAGGAGTGGGAGGACCAGGCCTGTGACGTCCTGTGCCCGGCCTGAGGCTCTGCGGACTGCAGGGTGTGGTCTGGCCGCGGCAGGGGGCTGCCGGCCTTTAAGGTCCTCTCTGGACACAGGCTCCCTCCCGGTTAGTGGTCCACACCCTCCTCTCTATCTTTGGTGGTGAGAACAGCAAGGTTTAGGGTGGGAGTGGAGGCCTTGGGGACAAGCAGGGCGGGGGCAGGGTCCCCCAGCTGGGCCTGCACCTGCTCTCTGCGCTGTGGTGCCCCACGACCTTGCCTGTCTGCATGTCCTGGAAGCTCCAGGTTTGGGTGTTTGTAAATGACAGATGTTGTCAAAACAGAAAGTCCACCAGACACAAGGGAGATCACTCAGCTGTCAGGGCACAGGACTGCATGCCTGAGACCTCAGGTTCAATCCCTGGTCCCTGCTACTATCAATGCCAGAGCTGAGCAGTGGTCTCTCTCTCTCTCTGCCTCTCATCTCTCTTTCTCCTCCTTCTCCCTTCCCCACCTCTCTCTCCCTTCCTCCTCTCTTTCTGTGTCTCTCTTGTAAAAATAAACAGTCAAGGGGGCTGGGTGGCGATGCCCTTGGTTGAGCACACATGTTACGGTACGAAAGAACCCAGGTTCAAGCCCCCACTCCCCACCTACCAGGGGGAAAGCTTCACGAGTGGTGAATCAGGGCTGCAGGTATCTCCCCGTTTCTCTCCCGCTCTATCTCCCCCTCCCCTCTCAATTTATGGCTGTCTCTATCCAACAAATAAGGAAACAGAAAGCAAACAGTCATGAGAGCCAGGCAGTGGTGCACTGGGTTAGGTGCTGCGCACAGTACAAAACGTAAATAGTCAGGAAAACAATAAAGCCGACCAGAGGAGCGGGAAGAAACCACCGTTCTGGTGCTCTTGAATTCTGCTGGCAAACACTGGCTGCATGAGGCAGCTTTGCCACAAACTAGATCTGCATGTTTTGTTTGGTTTTTGCTTTTTAATATTTTTTTGGTGAAATCAAAGTCATTTAGCTCCAGTATATGGCTACATGCAGTCTAAGCAGCAAAACCACTGATCACAGCATCTGGAGAGGGCATCATGGGAGAGTCACTAAGTGAACAAAAGCAGATTAAAAAGGTTTCAGTGGGGGCCAGGCGGTGGCGCACCAGGTTAAGCACACATAGTACTAAGCACCAGGACCCAAGTCTGAGGCCCCGGCTCCCCACCTGCAGGGGGGTCGCTTCCCAGGCGGTGAAGCAGGTCTGCAGGTGTCTGTCTTTCTCTCCCCCTCTCTGTCTTCCCCTCCTCTCTCCATTTCTCTCTGTCCTATCCAACAACGACGACATCAACAACAATAGTAATAACCACAAGAAGGCTACAACAACAAGGGCAACAAAAGGGGAAAAAAAGGCCTCCAGGAGCAGTGGATTTATAATGCCAGCACTGAGCCCCAGTGATAACCCTGGAGGCCAGAAAACAGTAAAAGTTTGAGTGATGAAATTCCAGGGCAGCTCTGTCTGCCTGCAGCTGGCTCAGCCCTGACTGGGGTTCCCAAACTTTCTGGTGTTGGTGACACATGTAGGATCAGCCTGGTTTGGGGGCCAATTGTTTCCTGTCCCGTCTGTGGCTTGAGTGGCTCTCCCCAGCTCTGATTTAATCTGAGCACATGGACCCCAGACCCCCCCACCCCAGTTATGCTCTGAGCCCACCAAATATCTGTGTCTGTGAGTCTGCAAGGACCCGGTGAGACGTGGTGAGAGTCTGGGACGTCAGGTGAGAACTGCAGCAGGAGCCTTGTCGGACCAACCTGCTGTCAGGGGGGTCAGGGGGTGCTGGACTGAGTGTCCAGACTTCAACAGACAGTCGCTGCTGGGGCCGGGCGGTAGCGCAGTGGGTTAAGAGCATGTGGCGTGAAGCGCAGGGACCTGCACAAGGACCCAGGTCTGAACCCGAGATCCCCACCGGCAGGGGGGAAGCTTCACAAGTGGTGAAGCAGGGCTGCAGGTGTCTCTCTGTCTCTCTCCTACTCTGTCTACCCGCCTCTCTCAATTTCTCTCTGTCCTGTCCAAGAAAATAGAAAAAAAGGCCTCCAGGAGCAATGGATTTGTAGTGCAAGACTGAGTCCCAGCGATAACCCTGGAGGCAAAAAAAAAAAAAAAAAGTCACTGCTGGTTTGCCTTTGGGGATGGAGCCCGAGATAGGCCCTTAACATCCCCACGGTCTGGAAATGCCCTCCTCCACACGTCCCAGAGTTCCAGACCAAAGACTCAGTAAGTGCTAGAAGGGCGCTCTGTGCCACCCCCTGAAAAGCAGGCCTGTGGCAGGGCCCGGGCGGTGGCGTACCTGGTAGAGTGTATGTGTCCCCAATCTCCAGAACCCAGGTTCGAGCCCCTGCCCCCCACTTGCAGGTGAAAAGCTTCACAAGTGGTGAAGCAGGGCTGCAGGAGTCTCTCTCTCTGTCTCTCTCCCTCTCTTTCTTCCCCTCCCTTCTCAATGTCTCTCTGTCTAAATCCAATAAGATAAAATATTTAAAGGAACATAGAGTATTTTAATAAGTGTCTCTGTAAAGGGAAATAAAAAGGCCTATGGTATTCCCAGACTCCAACGGAGCAATATTCAAGCTTGCCCTGCCCTTGCTAATGTGTGCTCTCCACCAGGCTCCCCGCCTCCAGCCCCACTGTCCCCTCCCCTGGCATGACACCCAGCTCAGCCCCAGAAGATGCCCCGGGGCTCCCTAGCCAGCAGCACAGTCCAGCCCTGCAAGACGCCCGAGTTCACGGAAGCTCCCTTTAGTTATTTAGGGATGGAGCCTCGGGATGGCCAGTGTAATTGCTCCACAGCCCGAGTCCTGAATTACCGTTCCCTGTTCTCATGATGGTTCTTTGCTAATAACTGCAGGCTCGGCTTCATAAATATTTTAGAGAGCAGGAGATTTGAAAACCGTTTCCAAGAAAAGGGTTGGGGAGCTCTTCCTTGCCTTTAAGGGCTCCTCTGTGGGCTTCTTCCTTTCCTCCAGCCACACCAGGTGGGCACCCCCACCAGCACCCGGCCCTGCGACTTCTCCCGCCCTTGGCTTGGGCCTCTCTGCAGCAAGCCATCTCTGGGCTTCCAAAGCCGGGTCCCTTTCAGGATGTTGGGTGAGGAGTTCAAAATCTGAACTCTTGGTCCTAGCATGAAATACAACTCTATTACACCATTCCTTTGGTTTTCGTGCAGAAAAAAAAATGGCCGTCTTCCCTTGATTTGGGAAATAAAGAGACTGATAGACAGAGAGAGATAGAGAGATTGATAGAAGACTGAGCGATAAACAGACGCAGGACTGGTCTATCCATAGAGGAACAGAGAAGGGGGCTGGGTGGTGGCACACCTGGTTGATCACACATGTTAGAATGCACAAGGACCCAGGTTTGAGCCCCCAGTCCCCACCTGCAGGGGGGAAGATTCATGAGTGGTGAAGCAGGGCTGCAGGTGTCTCTCCCTTTCTATCCCCCCCTCTCAATTTCTGGCTGTCTCTATCCAATGAATAAATAAAGACAATAAAGGTATCTTAAGAAACAGAAAAGTATTGGAACCAACTGCAGCATCTTGTGAAGCTTCCCCTCCCCTGCAGGTGGGGAGCCAGGGGCTCGAACCAAGATTCTTATGCGCTTTGAGCCACATGCGCTTAACTCACTGTGCTACAGCCCGACCCCTATTTTTTCCCATTTTATTGGATAGGACAGAGAGAAATGGAGAGAGGAGGGGGAGACGGGGGAGGGGGAGACAGAGAGACACCTGCAGACCTGCTTCACCGCTTCACTAAAATAGGCCCATTAGCTATCTACAAAATGGAGACCCCCAAGTCTTCATCTTCAATATTCCAGCCTTTAGGCCCATGATTAGTCAACAATTTGCTTGGCTTTATAACTTAACTCTTTTTTTTTTTTTTCAGCCACCAGGTTCCAGATGCCAGCATGATGCCAACCTGACTTCCCTGGACAGACAACCCCACCAATGTGTCCTGGAGCTCCGCTTCCCCAGAGCCCTGCCCCACTAGGGAAAGAGAGAGGCAGACTGGGAGGATGGATCCACCTGTCAACACCCATGTTCAGCGGGGAAGCAATGACAGAAGCCAGACCTTCCACCTTCTGCATCCCACAGTGACCCTGGGTCCATGCTCCCAGAGGGATAAAGACTAGGAAAGCTGTCAGGGGAGGGGATGGGATATGGAGGTCTGGTGGTGGGAATTGTGTGGAGTTGTACCCCTCTTATCCTATGGTTTCTGTCAGTGTTTCCTCTTTATAAATAAAAATTGAAAAAAAAAAAAAAAAAAAAAGAAGGACCTTGCTTAAGAAGCAATCTCAAAAAACTAAAACAAAGTCAAGACCAGCACGGGCCCATTACCCCATCACTCTCCATCCCCGGAAGAGAGTTTCTGTCAGAGCATGCCCCTAACCCGGCCTCCAGAGGCCATGCTGAACACCCCAGACAGAAGGGAGAGCAGCTCACCCACCGCTGCTGGGACACACAGCTGCCCCAGCTCCCTGCGGGTCACCCATCTATGCAAGCCACCATCCACAGGCCGGGTGCTGGCACCGCAGACACAGACAGGGCGTGAGACGGCGAGGCACCGCGGCCGGGGTGGGGGGCCTCCTAGCTTCACCTGACTCTGCAGGCCAGAAGTCAGCGGCACCCTGAACTAACTGCTGTTGTTCCAGGGAGGATTCTGCACGTGTTGCTCTGAATCCAGACGCTGGCTCTGCTTTCCAGAGACGTCTGTCTGTCTGTGAGGAGAGGAGACCCCGGAAAGCCAGGAGACCCTGCGCCCCCCACATTGACGGGCCTCCTCCAGAGGTCCTGCCAGGGGTCTGTGGCTGCAATGGCCTCGGTCACCCTTCATGCCCTAAGAATGGAATACAGGCGCTGGGTGGTGGTGCTCATGTGACAGTGCACAAGGACCCGGGTTCAAGCCCCGAGTCCCCACCTGCAGGGGGAAGCTTTGCGAGCGGTGAAGCAGGGCTGCAGGTGTCTCTCTGTCTCTCTCCCTCACTATCTCCCCTTCCCTCTCAATTTCTCTCTGTCTCTGTCCAGTAATCAATAAACAAAGATATTAAGGGGCCAGGTAGTGGCACACTTGGTGAAGTGCTCACATTACAGGGCACAAGGATCTGGGTTCAAGCCCCCGGTCCCCACCTGCAGGGGGAAGCTTTACAAGTGGGGAAGCAGGGCTGCAGGGGTCTCTCTGTCTGTCTATGTCCTCCTCCCTCCTCAATTTCTCTTTGTCTCTGCCCAATAATCAATCAATAAAAATATTAAGGGGCCGGGTGGTGGTGCATCTTGCTAGTCACACACATTATAGTGTGTGAGGACCCGGGTTCAAGCCCCTGGTCCCCACTTGCAGGGAGGAAGCTTCACGAGTGGTGAAGCAGGGCTGCAGGCGTCTCTCTGTCTCTCTTCCGCTCTATCTCCCCCACCCCCTCTTGATTTCTGGCTGTCTCTGTCCAATAAATAAATGAAGATAATAAAAAGAATCATAAAACAGGGAGTGGACTATGGAGTGTGGACTCTCCTTAGCTTCCCTCTCTCTGGCCAGCAGGCGTTCTGCTGGACTGGGCAGTCTGTGGACAGACACACAACACACAGAGACAATTTTCTGGGCTCCCTGAGCCAGGACATTGAGCAGATGCCGGAAGGCCCTAGTTAGGATCAGGAGTCTGGGTACGCAGCAGTCTGGTCTGTGGAGACTCAGCCACGTTCTCCACGAAACGTCTGCTCTGAGGAACAGCCCCAGGGAGCAGGCAGCAGCCTCTGTGCTGCAGACAGAGACTAGCTGGCATCCCAGGCCTCCGCGAGGCACCAGGACTGGGAGGCTGACCACCCGCCAACGGGAGTTTTGTTGGCAAGATGACGCACACGGCGGACATGGTCTCTACCCAGAAAGGAAGCTTTGGCATCCCCCCTTACCCCCAGGAGCGGCCTCCTGCCCCACTCACCCTCCAGATCTGCTTGAATCTGTCCACGCTGGAGAGCCTGCGAGCCTCCATCCCCAGGGCAGTAGAGCCAGAGAGCAGCAGTGGACGCCCCAGCCGTGCAAGCCGACACTCCCTGACTTTATGCAGCTTTGCAGAAACCACAACTCCACCACTCAGCCCCAAGCAGCCAATCCCTGCAGGCGACAAGCCCGGCCTCTGGGGACCCGAGGGCTCACCCCACACCAGGCTGGCTGGGGTGGAAGAGTGAGAGAGAGAGACTCAGTAGCCACCCCCAACCCCCGCAGCCTCCCTGCACAAGCCTGGTACCTTCCTAATGCTCGGTCCTCGGGGCTCAGGCTTGCTGCATGGCTGGCCGTTGTGTCTGCCCAGAACCACACTTCTGCCTCACACCCAGAACCCTGCTCTGCTCCCTCCTGTGCTGGCTGCCCCTGGCTTCTTGATTTGGGCTCTGCTGGAGGGCGCTCTCTGTTGTCGGTTCCCTTCCAAAGGTAAGGTGGTGATTGCTAGGTGTGCCTCATCTGGCCTGGGAGGCAGGTGTGATGAGGACAGAGCAGCAGCAGTGCTGCTCAGGGTACTGAGGACTGAGTCTGCACGCCCCCACTCCCCTCGGCATCTCAGCGCTCCCCCCACAGCAACAGCCAGTGCCGGGCCTCAGCAGGTGGAGGGCAGGATTTGTGGGATTTGTGGACCAGAGGAGCCAAGTTTGCTCACCAAAGTTGCTTAGGGCAGACTGAGGCTCTGGCCACTCAGAAAGGAAGGGAAGAAGGAAGAAAGGAAGGAAAAGAGGGGGGGAAGAGAGGAAGAGAGAGAGAGAGAGAGAGAGAGAGAGAAAGGAGGGAAGGAAGGAGACATGCAGGGGGTAAGAAATACTTTAAAAAATAGAGCAACTTCAACCTCACCCGTGTGTCCTGGAGCCTCCCCTCCCCAGAGCCCTGCCCCACGAGGGACAGACAGACACAGGCTGGGGGTGTGGGTCCACCTGCCAACACCCAGGTCCAGCGGAGAAGCAATGACAGAAGCCAGACCTCCCACCTGCTGCTCCCCATAGAGAATTTGGGTCCCTGCTCCCAGAGGGGGAGACATGTTAGGGGGAGATGCCCAGAGGGCTCTGAACTCAACTCCATCAGGACCTGGAGTGTCCGTCATCAGGAATCTTGCTGTCATCCCGTCACTGAGCAGGAAGAGAATCTGGAAACAGCAGAGGAAGCCAGGGGCTGAGTCTCTCATCTGAGAGAGAAGAGGGAAAGGAAGGACACTCGGAAGCAGCAGCAGGTGTGGGGTGACCCAGAAAGGAAGATAAGGCAGGACCTTGAAAACATATAGATAGATAGATAGATAGATAGATAGATAGATAGATAGATAGATAGATAGATAGAGGTAGATATAAAGTCAGCCCATCTTTGTGAACCACTGCAGTTTCCAATGGAGGGGACAGGGGCACAGAACTCTGGGGATGGGAACAGTGTAGAGATAATACACATCTTTCTGAGATAATTCACCTCTATTATCTTATAATTTTATAAACCAATATTAAATCATTAGTAAAATATTTTTAAAAAACAAAGCAGTTTCCAGATGGTGATATGTCTCTTCTCCCCTCCCCTGTCTTCTTCTGTCTGTATTTGAAATTAAAAGGAAAAAAATCCTCATGTCTTGGTTGCTGTTTCTCTAAACAGACAGACAGACAGACAGACAGACAATGTGTAAGCTGCAAGGAGCTAGCTCTGAGCTTGTGTGAGGATTCTTGTTTTCTCGAACACCTTCACTGAATTCTCAGAAGCACCAGCGGGCAGCCGTCAGTCACCAAGTTTCCTGGACGCCAGACCTCCTGCCTCTGTGAGGGAGCAGGGACACTGCGGCTGAGGTGGGCAGGTGGGCACCTTCACCAGACATGAAGGGAGCCCAGGCCCCAGAAGAAGGGGCTCACAGAGTAGACAGAAAATAACACACACCCTTGCTGGGTGGCCTCAGCGCAGACTGAGGTCACCCTGAGTCGTGAACGGTGGCACCTAAGGGCTCCTATGCCACAGGACCTCAGAACCGCCTGCCACCTCCCCAGGCAGAGTGTTCAAGTCCCCACACTGGCACCAACCCTCAAACCAGCCTCCACTGAGCAGAACCGGTCTGCTCCTGGGTTAGGGTTTCTCCTGGTCTGGAGTCCTTAGGTCCAGGAGTCAGTTCATCCCAGAACTGAGTCTGTTCTGTTGGTGTTAAGGAGACATTGGACATCATCTTTGGAGGGATTTCTGGCCTGGGAAATATTACCCGAGATTGTGAAGTCATGCATTTTATTTTATTTTTGGCACTAGGATTACCACTGGGGCTTGATGCCAACACTAAATTTATTCACTCCCAGTGACCATTTCTTCCTTTTTTGTTTTTCTATTTTATTAGATAGGACAGTGAGAAACTGGGAGGAGGACCAGGAGATAGAGAGGGAGAGAGAAAGGGAGACACCTGGGCCAGGTGGTGGTGCACCTGGTTGAGTGTACATATTACAGTGCACAAGGACTTGGGTTTGAGCCCCTGGTCCCCACCTGTAGGGGGAAAGCTTCATGAGTGGTGAAGCAGGGCTGCAAATCTCTCTCTCTCTCTCTCCAGTCCTCTCTCAATTTCTGTCTATACCAAGATATATATTGCATCCATGGTTATTGCTGGGGGCTCGGTTCCTGCACTATGAATCCACTGCTCCTGGAGGCCATTTTCCCCATTTTGTTGCCTGTGTTGTTATCATTGTAGTTATTATTGTTGTTGTTGTTGTTGGATAGGACAGAGAGAAATGGAGAGAGGAGGGGAAGACAGAGAGGGGAGTGAAAGACAGACACCTGCAGACCTGCGTCACCACCTGTGAAGTGACTCCCCTGTAGGTGGGGAGCCGGGGCTCGAACCGGGATCCTTATGCCGGTCCTTGTGCTTTGCACCACATGTGCTTAACCCACTATGCTACCGCCTGGCCCCATAACACACACACACACACACACACACACACACACACACATTTTATGAGAAAGATAGATCCCTGCAGACCTGCTTCACCACTTGTGAAGCATCCCACCCCTGCAGGTGGGAGCAGGGCTTGAACCTGGGTCCTTGCACATGGCAATGTGTGGCTTCTACCAGCTGCGTCCCCGCCCCAGCCCATAGGCCATGCAGCCAGGACACAGGGGTGCCGAGGAGCCCCCTGATGACTTAAATCAACCACAGAGGTTGATGGAAGGAAGAAGGAAGAAGAGAGATGGCCACGGAGCTGAGGGCTTCTGTTGCCATGGTGCCAGTAGCTGTGCTGAGGAGGGTCCCCACCCAGGAAGGGTGCTCAGTGCAGGGTGCGCAGGCTGTGTGCAGACCCCAAGGAGATCTCAGCCGGAGGCTGAAGGAAACGGCACTGAAGCAGTGGGGGAGAGAAACAGAGACAAGGAGGCTGTGGAGAGACGAGAGCTTCGAGCACTTGGGGAGACAGAGCTGGATCCAGCAGAGCAGTGCTTTCTGTGTCTGTGAGGGCGGGCGGAGCGCACCTGGCTGAGTGCATGCCTTATCACGCACAAGGGCCGGGGTTCGAGCCCCCAAACCCACCATTGGGGGGGAATGCTTCACAAGCCCATGGAGGGTGGGCAGGGCTGTGGGGTGTCTCCTCTCTCAGCACCCTGCACAGCACCCCGGGAGCCCATGGAGGGTGGGCAGGGCTGTGGGGTCTCTCCTCTCTCAGCACCAGGAACAGCACCCAGGGAGCCCATGGAGGGTGGGTGGGGCTGTGGGGTGTCTCCTCTCTCAGCACCAGGCACAGCACCCAGGGAGCCCATGGAGGGTGGGCAGGGCTGTGGGGTCTCTCCTCTCTCAGCACCCTGCACAGCACCCAGGGAGCCCATGGAGGGTGGGCAGGGCTGTGGGGTCTCTCCTCTCTCAGCACCAGGAACAGCACCCAGGGAGCCCATGGAGGGTAGGCAGGGTTGTGGGGTCTCTCCTCTCTCAGCACCAGGCACAGCACCCAGGGAGCCCATGGAGGGTGGGCAGGGCTCTGAGGTCTCTCCTCTCTCAGCACCAGACACAGCACCTGGGGAGCCCATGGAGGGTGGGCAGAGATGTGGGGTCTCTCCTTTCTCTGCACCAGACACAGCACCCAGGGAGCCCATGGAGGGTGGGCAGGGCTGTGGGGTCTCTCCTCTCTCAGCACCCTGCACAGCACCCAGGGAGCCCATGGAGGGTGGGCAGGGCTGTGGGGTCTCTCCTCTCTCAGCACCCTGCACAGCACCCAGGGAGCCCATGGAGGGTGGGCAGGGCTGTGGGGTCTCTCCTCTCTCAGCACCCTGCACAGCACCCAGGGAGCCCATGGAGGGTGGGCAGGGCTGTGGGGTCTCTCCTCTCTCAGCACCAGGAACAGCACCCAGGGAGCCCATGGAGGGTAGGCAGGGTTGTGGGGTCTCTCCTCTCTCAGCACCAGGCACAGCACCCAGGGAGCCCATGGAGGGTGGGCAGGGCTCTGAGGTCTCTCCTCTCTCAGCACCAGACACAGCACCTGGGGAGCCCATGGAGGGTGGGCAGAGATGTGGGGTCTCTCCTTTCTCTGCACCAGACACAGCACCCAGGGAGCCCATGGAGGGTGGGCAGGGCTGTGGGGTCTCTCCTCTCTCAGCACCCTGCACAGCACCCAGGGAGCCCATGGAGGGTGGGCAGGGCTGTGGGGTCTCTCCTCTCTCAGCACCCTGCACAGCACCCAGGGAGCCCGTGGAGGGTGGGCAGGCTGTGGGGTCTCTCCTCTCTCAGCACCCTGCACAGCACCCAGGGAGCATCACGGGTCTTGGAGTCAAATACTTTGTCTCCCTTTCACTCAGTCTCACCTTCTCTCCTCTCTGTCTTTCCCTCAAATAATTAATAAGAACAAGTCATCCTGGGAGACTGGTTTGTGCTTCATTTCCTCACACTGCATTGAAAAGTCAAAGCTGAGGACATGAAGAAAGCCCCACAGTAGGCTTCTTGCAAGTAGGAGGCCCAGGCTCAAGCCCTGCTCCACACGCTTCTGCCGCAGCACTTGGGGAAGCTTGGCTGTTGTGGTATCTGCCCTTCTGTCTCTCTCCCTGAAGTCAAAAGAATGAAAATATCAGCCTTGGGACAGAGAAATCACACAGTCAGGAGATTCCAGCACTTGAACATAAACACATGAAAAAGTAAATAAGTAGGGAGTCGGGTGGTAGCGCAGGGGGTTAAGCGCACGTGACGCAAAGTGCAAGGACCAGTGTAAGGATCCCGGTTCCAGCCCCTGGCTCCCCACTTGCAGGGGGTGAAGCAGGTCTGCAGGTGTCTGTCTTTCTCTCCCTCTCTGTCTTCCCCTCCTCTCTCCATTTCTCTCTGTCCTATCCAACAATGATGACAATAACAATAATAACTACAACAACAACAAAAAAATAAGCCAAATGTTGGGTCTTCGAAAAATTAAACAAGATTGAGAAACCCCTAGCCAGACTCACTGAAAATAAAAGGGAGAAGACTCAAATTAATAGAACTGTTAACGATAGAGGAGATATTACAACTGACACCAGAGAAATCCAGAAAATCATGCAAAACCTATATGAAGAACTATACGCCACTAAGCTAGAGATTCTGGAAGAAATGGTAGAATTCCTAGAAACATATGCCCTTCCAAAACCGAACCAAGAAGAACTACAAAACCTAAATGCACCAATCACCGACAAAGAAATCGAAACGGTTGTTAAGAATCTCCCCAACAACAAAAGTCCTGTACCAGATGGCTTCACAAACGAATTCTACAAAACCTTCAGGAAACAGGTAATACCTATACTTCTAAAGCTCTTCCACAAGATGCAATGAGTGCCACCTTGGCAGGCTTCACCTCAGACTGTGTCCAGAGACATCAGGCATGGATTGCCAACCCTTCACCCTCATTACTCAGGGGAGACCTTTCCTTTCATGGTATTCTCTAATTCCATTCCAGGAGGTTCACTTCCTAACAAAGTCCCAAAACCTAGACATAGACCAAGTCCCATAAGATAGAGCATATTTCACACGCATCCATAAATTAGGGCAAAATATATACCTGACAGCAAAAGTACACAATAGTCTGCAGTGAATCAGTATCAAGTTCCTAAAGAAATAGTGCCCACTTAGACTTAGATACCCTCCTCACCTACTTCCTATTACAGTTCTCTCACTCACTCCAAAGTTAACCTCATCAAAGCAAGGACTGCAAAAGCTGAATAAGGGCAAGAGACTGACATAATTTAATGATGACTCTTTAGTCACTATCAGGCCACCCCATCAGCTGGGGCCCTATTTGGGGAGTCCTGAGATTCCCAAACAGACATGATGGGCCTAGACCTCAAATAAATCCCTCTCTACATTGTTACCAGTCATCTCTATCAGGAACAACAAAACAGACCCCTTTGTGGGCCCCCATAGGCCCTTGCCCTCAACTTGGATCAACAAAGGTAGAGAATGTTCCATCCTCTGAAGGGAGGCTGGACAACATGCTCTATGCTCCACCTGAGGAAGATGGGTCCTGATACTGGGGCAGCTTGGAATGTTCCTACTCATGACCACAGAATGTGAGCTCAGATCTACAGGAATGCAGAGGCCACACAGGCTCCTAAGCTGAATATGGGCCCCAGATCACATCAAATCGATGGGGTTTACAGTCAACAATATTATACCCCTTTCCCATATTAGGGAGCTACTCTCTTCCCTGATCCAGCTTTCTGGTCCTTTCTCATCCATGACATCATCTCCCCAGACAATAACTTGGGTCCACCTGCATATCAGATTTTAGGATCAGGCAAAACCAACCAACCAACCAACCAAACAAAAAACACTAGTATAGCTATAGGCCCTTTGAAATATAACTAAACTATTCCTACTAGCTATCTACAAAATGGAGGACACCCGCCACCCCAACTCTTCATCTGCACTATCCCAGCCTTTAGGTCCATGACTGGTCAACAATTTGTTTGGCCTATATGTTAACTCTCTTTTCAGCCACCAGGTTACAGATGCTGCCCTGATGCCAACCAGATTTCCCTGGACAGACAACCCCATCAATGTGTCCTGGAGCCCCGCTTCCCCAGAGCCCTGCCCCTCTAGGGAAAGAGAGAGGCAGACTGGGAGTATGGATCCACCTGTCAACACCCATGTTCAGCAGGGAAGCAATTACAGAAGCCAGACCTTCTACCTTCAGCATCCCACAGTGACCCTGGGTCCATACTCCCAGAGGGATAGAGAATAGGAAAGCTGTCAGGGGAGGGGATGGGATATGGAATTATGTGGAGTTGTACCCATCTTATCCTATGGTTTTGTCAATGTTTCCTTTTTATAAATAAAAAATTAAAAAAAAAACCCAAGGGCAACAAAAAAGAAATAAATATTTTTAAAAAAGTAAATAAATACATAGACGATATATATTGTTTATTAGTGTTTGGAGGTAGGGGAACAGCTGTTGAAGTTTAAAAATAACTGACAGGACCCCGGCTCCCCACCTGCAGGGGAGTCGCTTCCCAGGCGGTGAAGCAGGTCTGCAGGTGTCTGTCTTTCTCTCCCCCTCTCTGTCTTCCCCTCCTCTCTCCGTTTCTCTCTGTCCTATCCAACAACGACGACGACAATAATAACTACAACAATAAAACAACAAGGGCAACAAAAGGGAATAAATAAATAAATAAATAAATAAAATAAATAGCTGACAGGAGCACACACACTTGGGTGAATCACTATTTCCACGCGCCTTCTCGCATGCCCTTCACTTCTACTTGGGGCTTGTTTTCCCTCCCTGCTTCAATCAGAATCTCTTCTGAGAGTTCCAATCCCGGCGGCCCTGTGGGCTTGCTGAGATCTGCCAAGAATAACCACCACTATCTGCCGACTTGTCAGTGCTGTCAGTGCCTTTGGACGACTGCCCTTGTCACATCTGCTGACTAAATCCAACTTATGAGAGGCCAGGCTGGCACACGCATCACAGTGCACCAGGATCTGGGGTTCAAGCCCCCAGTCCCCACCTGCAGGGGGGAAGCTTCATGAGTGGTGAAGCAGGGCTGCAGTGTCTCCCTGTCTCTCTCTCCCTCTCTGTCTCCCCTCCCTTCTGTGTGTATGTCTGATAAACCAATGACAAATTAGAGTCGGAAAACAGAGAACAGACAAGAAATATCCCTGAGGGAGGGCTCTGATGCCCAGCACCAGACCTCCAGATGTAAGCAAACTGTGAACCGTCATGCGACCTTGAGCTTGTTTTAAACAACTAGGCAGGTTGGACTGATCACACCGACCACTGTTCCCAGGGAGGTCACCTAGTGGCTGTGCTCCTTCACCTCTGCTAAGCGCCTCTCTAGCCCCTCCCCTACAAAATTCCAGCCCAATTTTTGGAGACATGAGTCTTCTGTCTTTCCTGGTTGCTAGCCCATGACGAAGCCAGTGTTCCTCCTGCCAGTCATAGCCTCTTGACTACTGGCTTTCAGGAGGTGGACATTACAGCTCTGCACGTCCTAACATCTCCTGGAGTTCCGCTGTGCCAGGCACAACACTGGATCCAGGGAACAGAGCCTAATCACGATAGAATTCAACTCAGACGTTTCCGGAGCCCTGGCCGTCTTCCTCTGTAAAACAGTGGACACTGTCATGGACAGAGACCAGAGTGAGGAAGCACTCCTGGTGCTTTTACAAGGAGCTGCACTTTCTCCACTGGGCCGTCCTGTGGCTTTGGCATTCCCCATACTTTTGAGAAAAGCCAATTGTCAACAGAGAAAGAAAACCAACCAGCAACAGCAGTTCTCCAAAATGAAATACCATTGTCTTGTAAGTCTGTGCTCAGCCAAAGAAAATCCACACGTCCCAACTGCCCCAGAGCTGAGAGGTCCTGTGAACGGCCCTATGGCTCTTCAGCAGCTGGACGGACACGTGGCAAGGAGCCTTCTCATGTGGGAGACTGTCAAGAACCACAAACAGACGCCGACTGGCCTCCCGCAGAAGCAGGATGCACAGAGTTCTCCATGGAAGGGGTGAGGAGAGGTGCGGCAGGCGGCCTCTGCCTTGCTCTGTAGAGAGCTGAAGGTCAGAGAGCCCCAGGCACCTGACCGCTGTGTCAACTGATGTATTTATATTCCCCTGGCCTCCACACAGGCCAATCACTGTGGTTAATCACGGGCTATTATTAGCCACAAGCCTCAGAATGCTGCTAACACCCCGTGGACTTGGCACACGCTAAGCAAATAGCTCTGCTTGTGTGTGAAAGGCCAGTTCAGCTCGGGGGAGGGTGTTGAGAAGAAAGCACGAAACGGTCAAGAGTCAGCCATGGCTGTGTGCGGGGTATCTCCCGAGACACCTTTAGGGAATACCGGAGTGAATGGAATGAACAAAGGCAGGGCCACGAAACAACTCAGCGGGTAGAGTGCCTGCCTGCCTGCCTGCCTGCCTGCCGGCCTTCCTGCCTGCCTGCCTTTCCGCCTGCTGGGTTTCCTGCTTGCCCGCCTGCCCATCTGCCTGCCTTCCAGCCTTCTCGCCTTCTCGCCTGCTGGCCTTCCCGCCTTCTTGCCTGCCCATCTGCCCACCTGCCCACCTGCCTGCCTGCCCACCTGCCCGTCTGCCCACCTTCCTGCCTGCCCACCTTCTCACCTGCCCACCTTCCCACCTGCTGGGTTTCCTGCTTGCCCACCTGCCCATCTGCCCGCCTTCCTTCCTGCCTGCCTGCCTGTCTGCCCGTCTTCCTGCCTACCTGCCTGCCAGCCTTCCTGCCTGCCTGCTTTCCCGCCTGCTGGGTTTCCTGCTTGCCCGCCTGCCCATCTGCCCGCCTTCCAGCCCTCTCACCTTCTTGCCTGCCCGCCTGCCGGCCTTCCCACCTGCCTGTCTGCCCGCCTTCCTGCCTGCCCACCTTCCTGCCTGCCCACCTTCCTGCCTGCCCACCTTCCTGCCTGCCCGTCTGCCCACCTTCCTGCCTTCCTGTCTGCCCGCCTGCCTGTCTGCCCGCCTGCCTGTCTGCCCACCTTCCTGTCTGCCCGCCTGCCCGCCTGCCTGTCTGCCCGCCTGCCCGCCTGCCTGTCTGCCCGCCTGCCCATCTGCCCGCGCAGCCCCCCCCCACATCTGAGACTCAGCACTTGGGGGGGGCATTGTGGAGGGAGCTCAGGCATGCTTCACGGCTCCCTTTCTGTGTCTCCCTCTTTCTCTTGCTCAAAAGGAAGGAAAGGGATAGGATGAAGGGATGTTGGGGACCCGCTGTGTCTCTGAGACACCTAGCAGAGGGAGATGAGAGATCGTACCTGAGTGCTTAAGATCAGACTGTAAGCCATTGACCCACCAACCAAAAATAACTAAATAAAAGCACGAGCAGATTGGGGTTACTCAAGGCTGGCATCCTGCACACACAAGGCTCTGGGCTCATTTTTCTGGGTGATATTTCATTTGTGATTACTAGTAGTTTACAAAATGTACGATTTGTGGTCCGGGAGGTGGCACGGCACAGTGGATATAGCACTGGACTCTGAAGCATGAGGGCCCAAGTTCAATCCCCAGCAGCACATGCACCAGAGTGATGTCTGGTTCCTTCTCATCTTCCATCTTTCTCATGAATAAATAAATAAAAGTGATGTAAGTGTTCAGGGTATAGTTATGCACCGCCGCACCACCACCAAAGTTCTGGGTTCTTTTTTTTTTTTTTTATGTTGCATAAAATCCAGAATATATGTCGGCTTTGAATTTTTGAACGGACTTTTCTTTCACGTTTAAGATCAAAGAAACTGGTGAGCAGGGCAGACAAGGAGCAAGACAGCACTGGCTTCGGCTCAGTCTGACCCATGAGGCAGAGTGGACTTCACGTATGTTCCCATGGGCTTCTGTTCTCATTAAATTCTTCCCCATTTATTGATGAGAGAGGAGAGAAACAATGTGGGGGGGGGAGAGGGAATGTGAGAGACCAGAGCATCAATTTTTAAAGTATTTTATTTATTTATTATCTGATAGAGACAGAGAGACATTGAGAGGGGAGGAGAAGACAGAGAGGGAGAGAGACAGAGATACCTGCAGTCCTGCTTCACCACTCGTGAAGCTTCCCCTCTGCAGGTGGGGCCTGGGGGATTGAACCTGGGTCTTTGCACGCTGTGATGTGTGCGCTCGACCAGGTGTGCCACCGCCCAGCCCCCAGAGCATCACCTGTGATAAGCAGTTCAGAGACAGATAGCAGGGCCTCACCCCTGCAGGTCCTGTATCTCTCCCTCTCCTCCTCCTCTCCCTCTCCCTCTGCCTCGTTCCCTCTCTCTCAAGTGACTACAGCGGGGGAAGAAGGGAACTTAAAGGAGATTTAAAATTTTAATTTAATTTTAATTTAATTTTATTTATTTATTCCCTTTTGTTGCCCTTGTTGTTTTATTGCTGTAGGTATTATTGTTGTCATTGTTGTTGGATAGGACAGAGAGAAATGGAGAGAGGAGGAGAAGACAGAGAGGGGGAGAGAAAGACAGACACCTGCAGACCTGCTTCACCGCCTGTGAAGCGACTCCCCTGCAGGTGGGGAGCCAGGGGCTCGAACCGGGATCCTTACGCCGGTCCTTGAGCTTTGCACCACGTGCGCTTAACCCGCTGTGCTACCGCTCAACTTTATTTTATTAAAAATAAAATAAAAATTTTATTTTTATTTGACAAAACAGAGAAATTGAGACAGAGAGACACCTGCAGCCCTGCTTCACCACTCATGAAGCCCTTTCCCCGCAGGTGGGGACTGGGGGCTTGAACTTGGGTCCTTGTGTGCTGTAATGTGAGCGCTTAACCAGGTACACCAGCACCTGGCCCCTGGGAGGGGAGTTCTCTATTTGACCAGAGGACCTCTGTGCTCTGACTGCTGGGTTGGTGGGGCTTGAACCTGGGGCCTCTCAGAGGCACACCCAGCACTCTCTCTCTTTGGACTGCAGGGGAGACATCTTGGTCCAGAGGCACCTCATGCCACACGCAGTGACGCTGTAGACAGGAAGCCGCGGACACAGGGGCATTCGTGGATGGCCTGTGGAGTCACCCCCCCTGGGGAGGCTTGGGTCTCCCTGCCGGGGGTGGGGGACAGACAGATGGTCACTTACGCCTCCCGCTACCCACCGCCCAAGACTCCCCTCTGATCCCGCCAGACTCGCTTCCTCTGCTCCTGGGAAGGAGAGGCCTCTTCCCGTCTGTGAAGAGGATGTTGGGATGTCGGACAGAACCGCGCGGAACATTGGGCTACTCTTGGGGGGTGGGAGATGCCTTAAGGCCCAGGAGCCTCTTGGGAAACTGACGTATTTCCAGCACCAGGTCTTTGCTCACTCCCTCCCCATCCAGAGACTCCGAGTCCCTCACTCGGCAGGACTGGGACGTCCCTGACATCCACGTGGGTGCAGGGCTGCGGGGTGCCTGGCTGAGTCTAGGACAGTGTTTGGGGACTGAGCTCGTCCGTGACCCTGTGCCAGGACCCGGGTTCCAGCCCCTGGTCCTCATCTGTTGGGGGAGGGGAAGCTTCATAAGGGATGCTGCAGGGCTGCGGGAGTCCATTTTTCTGTGTCTCCGCCTCCCCTCCCCCCTCCCCACTTCTCTTTGACTCTAACTAACAAAACAAAAAGAATATTTAAAAAGGCAAGAGAGACCTTTGCTCAAGCCCAGGAGACAAATCCCCCTTAGTGTGCGCTCCAGGCCTCTTCGAGTGGGGGGAGGTGGGCTCAAGCCCTGGCGGCACATGAGAGAACCCTGGACCGCCGGGGGTGGCTCATGAATGGCGCTACGGGGCTCTGGTGTCTCTCCTTCTCTGTCTCTCTGTGTCTTCTCTTACCTCTTTCTCTCAAAATATAAACAGGGAAAAAATGGCCAGGAGAGGCCACTCAGCGGTGCGCTATGTCTGCTGTGGATGCGGGGATAAAAAAGTGATCCAGGGAGGCCGGGTGGGGGCGCACCTGGTTCAGCGCACACGTCACAATGTGCGCAATGTGGGGTTTGAGCCCCCAGTCCCCACCTGCAGAGGGAAAGCTCTGCGAGTGATGAAGCAGGGCTGCAGGTGTCTGTCTCTCTCCCTCTCTATCTCCCCCTACCCTCTAGATTTCTAGCTGTCTCTACCCAATAAATAAATAAAGATAATTAAAAAAAATTGATCAAGGGCCGGGTGGTGGTGCTCTTGGTTAGGTGCTCATGTTACAGCATGTAAGGACTTGGGTTCCAGCCCCTGGTCCCCACCTGTAGGGGGAAAGCTTTGCACATGGTGAAGCAGGGCTGCAGGTGTCTCTCTCTCTCTCTCTCTCTCTCTCCCTCTCTGTCCCCCACTTCCCTCTTGATTTCTGGCTGTCTCTATCCAATAAAGATATAAAGATCTAAAAAAAATGATGAAAGTGATCACTCCAACTCACTGCTCAGCACAAGTCTCCTCTCCTCTCCTTTCAGCCTGGCTGGTGTCACCGCTCAGTCAGGACTCAAGGCCGCGGCAAGGCAAATGGCTGTCCCGGCGGATCCTAAGGCCCGTGGCCTAAAGCAAACTATTAATAACAGAGCCAGGGGCCCCTGGCCCCACAGGACGCCACCAAGGAGCTCCAGCGGCGCAGCTCAGACAGGCGGGTGGGAAGGGCACGGTCTCTCTCCCCGGAGTCCTCCACAGTGGTGGTGGGCCTGCGAGGAACTCTGCCCTGCCCGGTCCCTGCGAGTTACCTGCCGGAGTCAGGATTCCCTCACACCTGGGGGCCCTGGCGCCTCTCCAGATGACATCTGCCTCCCAGAGCACCTTCAGAGCCAGCCTCAAGCATCCCTTAATTTGTTCTCTCCATTCCAGCAAATTAAGCTCTCTCTCTCTCTCTCTCTCTCTCTCTCTCTCTCTCCATAAATAGCTCAGGCTTTTCTGCACAAGGATGCTTGTTGGCGTGCTCGGCACAGAACGCTTTGGCTGTGTCTCCTCAAAAGCCTTGATTGGTGTTTCTGCAAGTTTTTAATGAGCTTCGAGGCGACGCCAAGAAGCAGCCAAGCTCGCAGATCCGCTGTTGCTGAAAACACGGCGTTGGCAGCACAGAGGAGGGTGGCGTCAAAGCTGAGAGGCAGGGGTGCAGAGCAGGGCCACACAGGAGGGCCGAGCTCCTTCTTCCTCTCGTTGTTTAAATTTGTTATTAACAGTTTGCTACAAGGTCGGATGATTACAATTTCTAGATACACATCACACCCATCACCAGAGATCTGTGCCCCCACCCTCCCGCCTCCCAAAGAAACCACCAGACTTCTCACAAGGAAGAAGAGACAGTTTGCTGGCTTCCAATTTGTTCAGATATTTTTTTTTGGGGGGGGGGCAAATTCCTTTGCCAGGCCTCTAGATTCCACATTAAGGGAAATCATCTGGTAGTTGTCTCTCTTCTCTTTACTGAGTTCTCTAAGCACCGTCACCTCTACTTCCAGCCATTTTGTCCCAAAGGGTACAACCTCATCTTTTTGATGGCAGAGTAGTATTCCATGGAAGCTATATCTCATAACTTCTCCATCCAGTCACCTGTGGATGGGCATCCAGGCTGCGTCCACTCTCTGGATGTTGTGAATAATGTAGCTGTGAGCACAGGGCTGCAGGTGTCCCTTCCAAGACTTTCAGCCACCTGCATGTGAGCTGTTGGACTCAGGCAGAAATTACTAAAGTCACAGGCCCCTTGGAATATACTTAAAATAGACTTCCTAGCTTCTTCCCAATGAAGACCCCTAATTTCACCTGCTATACTCTTACCTTTTGCTTCCTGATTATTAAACAATGTGTCCTGCTTTATAACTTTATGCTTTATAGCCACTAAGTTGCAGATGCCGCCATGACACCACCCTGACCTCCCTGGACAGACGCCCTCACCCATGTGTCCTGCAGCCTCCCCTCCCCAGAGCCCTGCCCCACTAGGGACAGACAGACACAGGCTGGGGGTGTGGGTCCACCTGCCAACACCCATGTCCAGCGGAGAAGCAATGACAGAAGCCAGAACTCCCACCTTCTGCTCCCCATAGAGAATTTGGGTCCCTGCTCCCAGAGGGATAAAGAACAGGGAAGCTTCCAGTGCAGGGAAGGGGACAGGGAATCTGGGGGTGGGAGCTGTGTGGAACTGTTCCCCTCTTATCCTAAAGTCTGGGCAATCATTATTAAATCAATGAAAAAAAAAGCCAAAACAAAACGGGTGAGGGTAGACGGCACAATGGTTCTGCCAAGAGATTCTCCTGCCTGAGGTCCCGAGTTCAATCCCCAGTCCCACCACCAGCCCGAGCTGAGCGGCTCTGGTACAGAAAGACATTAAGAACCTGCTTGCTGTGGGGAGGAGCCTGAGCGAGCGTGGGGTGGGGGTGGGGTTAGTCAGATGAGTGAGGAGCCGGCACTGCGATCAGCCAGCCCACCAGCCCTCCAGACAGAGGCAGCCTGAGGACGGTGGTGCAAATGGGTATGCATGATCTCTGTCTCCACGCAGATGGTGGCCAGGGAGAACGTTGCTCGTGGCTTGGAGCCCGGGAGCACAGAGAAGACGGGCGACCCTTCCCCCCCCACCCCCACACTGAACCTGCCAAATGAGGAAGGCTTGGCCCTGAGCTGCAAACACTCTGTCTGCCATGCTGCCTTATTTTACCCCTTGAACAACATTATGACTGATTCCCAGGATGGGAAGGAAGAAGCCTGTACAGGGAGAGAGAGAGGGAGAGAGAGGGAGAGAGAGGGGGAGAGAGGGAGAGAGAGAGAGAGACAGAGAGACAGAGAGGGAGGGAGAGAGAAAGGCAGAGAGGGAGGGAGAGAGAAAGGCAGAGAGAGAGAGAGTGAGAGAGAGAGGGGGAGAGAGAGAGAAGGAGGGAGAGAGAGAGGGAGACAGAGAGAGGGGAGAGGGAGAGAGAGAGGGGGAGAGAGAGGAGAGAGAGAGGGTGAGGGAGAGAGAGAGGGAGGGGGGAGGGAGAGTTTCATGAACCTTTGTGCCAGTGTTTAACTCTGCCTAGGAGCAACCATGGTGGAATCAAGCTCATTTCTTTTTTTTTTTTTTTTTTTCCCTCCAGGGTTATTGCTGGGGCTCGGTGCCTGCACCATGAATCCAATGCTCCTGGAGGCCATTTTTCCCCCTTTTTGTTGCCCCTGTTGTTGTAGCCTCTCTGTGGTTATTATTATTGCCATTGTTGATGTTGTCGTTGTTGGATAGGACAGAGAGAAATGGAGAGAGGAGGGGAAGACAGAGAGGGGGAGAGAAAGACAGACACCTGCAGACCTGCTTCACCGCCTGTGAAGTGACTCCCCTGCAGGTGGGGAGCCAGGGGCTCAAACCAGGATCCTTGCACCTGTCCCTGCGCTTTGTGCCATGTGTGCTTAACCCACTGCGCCACCGCCTGACCCCATCAAGCTCATTTCTAACGTGATTAGAATTTCCATGAAATGTCAGGAGACTTGGGAGTCTGGCGGTAGCACAGCGGGTTAAGCAACATGTGGCACCAAGCACAAGGACCCACATAAGGATCCTGGTTCGAGCCCCCGGCTCCCTACCTGCAGGGGAGTCGCTTCATAGGCGGTGAAGCAGGTCTGCAGGTGTCTGTCTTTCTCTCCCCCTCTCTGTCTTCCCCTCCTCTCTCCATTTCTCTCTGTCCTATCCAACAACAATGACAACATCAATAACAACAACTATAATAATGACAACAACAATAAAAAACATAAGGGCAACAAAAGGGAAAATAAATAAATATAAAAAGAAATTATAAATAAAGAAAAAGAAAATGCCGTAGCTCTCTGTGCCCCATGCCTCCGCCCCAGAACACAGCACACCACACTTCCCCTCCTTCCCATCTGCAGATCCGCCCCACCGGTCACTCCTGCTCCTGCATTTATTTTCTGTGTTTCAGGACAGAGTTGAGGATTCCTCCTCTCCTCTCTGGATTGTCCGTGAACACACCACAAGGGAAGCTGTGTGCCCTGCAGCCCCTCCAGCGCCCTGCACATGCCTCAAAGGGCAGCTGTGAGAGCCGTCTCCAGGACAGCACCTTCCCTGGCCCGCAGGAAGCCCGGGCACCATGTGGGAGCACCATGGATTCCTGGGGGAGGTTCCATGGATGGGGGAACAGTGCTGTATGTCTCTCCTCTTCTCTCTCTAGGAAAATAGCAGGCCCTCACTGCAGAGCAGAATGGCGGGGACTCCCCACTCTCTGCAGGGAGGCTGGTCAGCCTGCTCTGCCCTGACTACCCCCCCCCCCGTTATAATTTTTAAATATTAAATCACTAATAAAAAAAAGTCAGTAAAGAAAAACCAGGAGGCAGATACCAGGAGAAATGACAGCTTCAGAAAGGTGAACTGCTCAAATACTTAAAGGGAAGCAGAGCGGAGGAACGTTTGAATCGCAAACAGACAGAGAGAGAGGTTAATTCTGTGGCGTCTCTGTTGAATAGCAAACATCTTAAGTTTTGTTTTCTTGGAGAAAAGTTAAATTGCTAAGCTGGTCGCTTGCTGGCTCAATAACCTCCTGGGAAAATTAGCAATCTAAGCTCGAAGGGGTCGTCTCAGGTCAAGGTGACTGAGCGGCCTTGGCGAAGCAGTGGAGGTCAGAACATGCAATTAGCCATGGGACCAAGCACTTTGCACTTTTGCAAAACAAAGACCTACGGAAAGGTTTCATTTAAGAGATTAAAAATGGATATGCCCACCCATCCAATTACCCATCCATCCGTCCAACCATTCATCTGTTCGTTACTCATCTGTATGTTCATTCATGCATCCATCCATCCATGCAATGGTTTTGTCAAATTACACTTTGGAGGAGAAACTTCTCTAAAGTTTACCTTTGTAATTTTCACTGTTAGTGGGTTTAAAAAGTGGCTCAGAGATGAATAAGATTGGAAGGGGATTGTTTCATAGGAGAGAGAGAGAGAGGGAGAGAAAGGAAGTAAGCCTGCTATTTCCTTGCATGTTTATTTACTTCCATTATCTAAACTTCCATTTTCCCACGTCTACGCTCGACCGGACCTGCCAATATACGCGGAGATCTTCGCCCACCCTGTCCAACGCTTGACGTCTCGTCACCCAATCTGGTCCCCTACGCCTACACTGAACTTCTCTGTTCCAGTCTCTTGGAAACAGAGTTGGCAGTCAGCTGAGGTCAAGAACAAACACCTCATCACAGACCCCTGCAAGTCAACCTGGCTTTGACCTAGCACGTTATGATTGGGCCCTCCTCCATCGCTATCGAACAGGCCATGGCCGGTGCGCCGCTATGTTCCATCGCTGGGGAGCCAGAGACCCGAACTGCCCCTGCGGCTCCAGACAGACTATGACCCACATAGTCAACGACTGCCACCTCTCCAGATTCAAAGGAGGTCTCGAAACTTGACATCAGGCTCAACCTGACGCTGTTGACTGGCTACGAAAGAAGGGCAAACGCTAGAAGAAGAATCTAAACTGAAGGAGAAAGTCGACATAAAGCAGGAAGCCACTGGAAACTTGAGAAGTTCAGTATCTCTTTGAATAAGGAACTAAAGGCTTAATCAACACACACACACACACACACACACACGTGTACACATACACACACCCGCGTGTACACACACACCTGCACACACACACACACACACACACACACACACACACACACACACACACACACACACACACACCCAGCCTGCAATGGTGATCACACCATGAACCCAGGAGTTGCGCTGGCTCTGGAGAAGGGAAGAACTTGACCATTTGTGACAGAAACTCAGACTCAGTTTCACATCTGATTTCCTAAGTAGGTCGTTCATAACTGGGGTGAGACGTTCTTCCTCTGCCTAGAATGGGAGCTCCCAAGGGGCCTGGAGGCAGTGCTCTTGGTAGAGTCCACATATTATTATGTGCAAGGACCCAGGTTCAAGCCACCAGTCCCCACCTGCAGGGAGGAAGCTGCAGGAGTGGTGAGCAAGGATACAGACCTCTCCCCCCCTTCTCCCCCCTCTCCCTCTCCTTCCCTCTCTCTTTTCTGCCTCCTCTTTCCCTTTCAAATTTTCTCTGTCTCTATGCAAAGTAAATAAATTCAAGAATCCGGGGTTCCCAACAAGGTGACCTTGGGCACTGGTTATTTGCTCATGTCTGGCAACGCAATTGTCTTGTTGACACTGTTGACAGCAGCTGACCCCGGAGATGGTCGGTCAGCCAAGAGGACATAGCAGCTATTAACACCTAAACACACCACACGCCTACTGAAAGAGCTGTGAAAATACTTCAGTAGTGACACACTGATAGTAGGAGGCTCCAACACCCCCCAAATAGACAGGTCATCTAGGCAGAGAGTCAACAAAGAAAGAATTAAAGGAAGAGACAGATAGACTAGACATTTTCAGAGTCCTTTCTCCCAAGAAACTGGAGTGCACATTCTTCTTGGGTCCACATGGGGCATTCTCAAGGACAGACCATAACAAATCCAAGAGCACTGAAATCATCCCAAGAATCTTCTCAGACCACAGTGGAACTAAATTAACACTTAATAAACAAACAAAAAATTAGCAAAAGTCCCCAAATATGGAAACTTAGCAGTACATCACTTAACAACCTCTGGGCCAAAGAGGAAATTAAGGATGAAATTAGAAGGTTCCTACAAGCCAATGAAAGTGAAGACAAGAGCTATCAAAATATTAGCAACACAGCTAAAAGCAGGACTTAGAGGGGAACTCACAGCCATCCAAGCACACGTTAGGAAACACGAGAAAGCCCAAGTAAAAAGCCTGACAGCACAGCTTAAGGACTGAGAAAAACAAAGGAGTCTTAAAGCCACCAGGACCAAAATAACTCAAGTCAGGGCAGAAATAAATAACATCAACATTAAGAGAACAAACTACTCAATTTGCTCATAAAACTTAAGTTTGTTATTGCACCAAAGTAAAAGACTCTGGGGTTGAGGGCTGGGGAGGGTCAGGTCCTGGAACATGATGGCAGAGGGGGACCTAGTGGGGGTTGAATTATGTGGAGAACAGAGAAATGTTATGCATGTACAAACTATTGTATTTTACTACCCATTGCAAACTGTTGATCCTCCAATAAAGAATTTAAAAAATTAAGAGAACAATACAAAAGATCAGTGAAGCAGCCTCGATACACTGGACTTATTTTACTTTTCATTAGTAATTTAATATCGATATGCAAAATTGTAAGATAAAAGGGTACCATTCCACACTGTTCCCACCACCAGAGTTCTGCTTCCCCATTTTCTCCATCGGAAGCTACAGTGGTTCTCCCAAGGTCACTGTTACACATACACATATATATTCTTTCCCATTTTTCTATAGTCCTGCCTTCTCTTCCTTTCTGAGTCACCCCTACACCTGTCACAACTTCCGACTGTCCTTTCTTTTTCCTCTTGTCTCTCAGATGAGCGAAACGGCGCCTGCCTTCCTCTGGTGTTTTCCAGATTCATTTCTGCCCCAGTCATGGCATGGTGATGTGTCAGGTCCTGATGGGGTTGGGGTTCAGAGCCCTCTGGGCATCTTCCCCTGACATTTCTCCCCCTCTGGCAGCCTGGACACAAATTCTCTATGGGGAGCAGCAGGTGAGAGTTCTGGCTTCTGTCATTGCTTCTCCGCTGGACATGGGGCACTTGTCTCTTTTTTTAGAGAGAGACAGAGAGGCCAGAGAAAGGAGGGACAGAGACAGAACCACCACTTGTGAAGCTTCTTCCCCTGCAGGTGGGGAGAGGGGGCTCGAACCCGGGTCCTTGCGCATGGCGATAGGTACTCTTAACTGGGTGTGCCACCGCCCTACCCCTGACCACTCCCGGTTGACTTTTTCCAAAGGTGACTCGAGATGACTCAACAGCAGGGCACCAGACTAGCGTGTCAGGGCCTGGACCCTGCATGGGCCTGAGTGATGCGCCGGGCATCTGTCTACCAGCAAGTATGTGAACAAGGCTTTCAAAAGGAGACTGAGAGAAGTGAAGAAACAAAGCAAGAAAAAGAAAGGAAAGGAAAGGTAATAAAAAGGAGAAAGAAAGAAAGAGAAATTAACAGGGGCAAGGAAGAAGGGAAGGAAGGAAGGGTAGCTACGGAGATGATGGAGTAACAGAGTGCAGAACTCGGAGGTGTGGTGTGCTGGGTTCAGTCCCCAGCACTGTGTTCTCTCGGCCCCCTTCCTCTCCCTCTCTCAAAGTCAGTCAGTTTTAAAAGACAGAAAAGCCTGAGAATATGAAAGGAAGAGACGGGGTTTATTTGCAAAGCCATTCCAGGTCTCAGGGCTGGTCCTGAGGCTGCGGGGCTCCTGCCCTTGGAGGATGCTCTCAGTCCTCCTAGAGCGCGGTTGCTGTGGCAACCACTTACTCCTCAGCCATTGGCTGGCGCCCCTGCGCACGCGCACACCCGCCCTGAGCGCATCCAGGCTCCAGGGCATCTTTGCTTGCTCGGAGCTGGATTCTCGTGCTGCCCCCCTGTACATGATTTCCTACATTTAATTTATTGATGAGAGGAACAGCAGGGGAAGGGGAGATTGAAAAGTGCCAAGAGCTTCTTGGCACTCTCCAAATCTGGAAGCAGGAAGATGAAATATAACAGCACAGGGGCAGGGAACAGCTCACTGAGCCTCACCCTCCATGGTGGTCAGGGCTGGCTCTCCTCTCTCAGCACCGCGCACAGCACCCAGGGGAGGCGGGGCTTGGCTGTGGGATGTCTCCTCTCTCAGCACCCTGCACAGCACCCAGGGAGCCCATGGAGGGTGGGCAGGACTGTGGGGTCTCTCCTCTCCCAGCACCCTGCACAGCAAGCACCCAGGGAGCCCATGGAGGGTGGGCAGGGCTGTGGGGTCTCTCCTCTCTCGGCACCCTGCACAGCACCCAGGGAGCCCATGGAGGGTGGGCAGGGCTGTGGGGTGTCTCCTCTCTCGGCACCCTGCACAGCACCCAGGGAGCCCATGGAGGATGGGCAGGGCTGTGGGGTCTCTCCTCTCTCAGCACCAGGCACAGAACCCAGGGAGCCCATGGAGGGTGGGCAGGGCTGTGGGGTCTCTCCTCTCTCAGCACCCTGCACAGCACCCAGGGAGCCCATGGAGGGTGGGCAGGGCTGTGGGGTCTCTCCTCTCTCAGCACCAGGCACAGAACCCAGGGAGCCCATGGAGGGTGGGCAGGGCTGTGGGGTCTCTCCTCTCTCAGCACCCTGCACAGCACCCACTGACCAGTCCTGGCATGGTCAGGGGGTGTCCTACCAGACAGGAGGACTAAGCAAAGCCCCCCAGCACCCACTCTGTGAGCACCCAAAGGCTGTACGGGATTGAGGGAGTGGGTGGGCAGAGCCGCCAGCCCCTGTGGGCCCTGCCTGGCGAGGGTCCCTGCAGGGGCTGAGCCAGGCAGGCAGCTGGGCGGTGAGCCCTGCCCTCTGCTGGCCACGCTGGGCAGTGCAGTCCTGACTCTCCTCCAGCAAGGACTCAGAGGAGGCCATCTCACATTGTGTGTTTGATGAAAGAGGCTCATTTTCTTTCCTTCCTTCCTCCCTTCCTTCCTTCCTTCCTTCCTTCCTTCCTTCCTTCCTCCCTCCCTCCCTTCTTCCTTCCTTCCTTCAGTGGGCAGGCCATTGCCTGGCCCTTTATTTAATTAATTTAATTAATTTATTATTGGATAGAGACAGAAAAATTGAGAGAGGAGGGGAGACAGAGAGAGAAAGAGAGGCACCTGCAAACCTACTTCACCATCTGTGAAGCGAATCACCTGCAGGTGGGGAGCCGGGGGCTCAAACCCGGGTCCTTGCACTTGGCACCACGTGCGCTTGGCCGGATGCACCACCCCTGGCCTCCGGCCCCTGAACCTCCAGCTCAGCCTGCCTGAAGCTGCGTCAGCACCCACCCAGCACTGCAGCTGAGAAGAGCAGCTTAAAAAAAAATTCTCCAAATCACCTGGCAGTCCTGCAAACCTGTGTTTCTGTTTAAACAGCGGCTCTCCAAGGAAGAGCAAAGTCAACAGCAGCCTGATGACTCCCTCTAATGCTGACACACGCAGGGAGATTTACCCATTATTGAACAAATTATTACAGAGGGGGAAAAAACACTGGAGCTCTGTGAGACCTTGGATTTCAGACAGGTATAAATGTAACAATCGGGGGTCGGGCGGTGGCGCAGCGGGTTAAGCGCACGTGGTGCAAAGCGCAAGGACCAGAGTCAGGATCCCGTTCGAGCCCCCGGCTCCCCACCTGCAGGGGAGTCGCTTCCCAGGTGGTGAAGCAGGTCTGCAGGTGTCTGTCTTTCTCTCCCCTCTCTGTCTTCACCATCTCTTTCCATTTCTCTGTCCTATCCAACAACTACGATGTCAATAACAACAACTAATAATTACAACAACAACAACAAAAAACAAGGACAACAAAAAGGGAAAAATAAATATAAACATATGTAACAATCACGGAATGGGCACGTCTGTGAAGATCATCTGATTAGGGCGGGAAGACGGCACAGCGGCTGTGCACACAGACCCTAAGTCTCCAGTTCAACCCCCAGCACCACCAGCAATCAGCCAGAGCTCAGCAAGGCTCTGGCTACACAAAAACAATAGAAAAAGCAATAAAGCTCATTGAAAACAGAGAATTTGATCACTTTCAGAAACCAAATGTTTTCCTTTGCACTCATGGTCCAAAACTCACACTTAAAGGTGGCAAAATATTAGAAGCCCCTAGTTCTTGTCACTGAGCTTTACATTATTATTTATTTTAAAAATTATTATCTTTATTTATTGGATAAAGACAGCCAGACATTGAGAGGGAAGGGAGAGACACAGAGAGACACCTGCAGCCCTGCTTCACCGCACACAAAGCTTCCCCCCCTGCAGGTGGGGACCTGGGGCTCGAACCTGGGTCCTTGTGCACTGTAACATGTGCGCTCAACCAGGTGCGCCACCACCTGGCCCCTGTGGTGGTCCTTTTCTTCCTTCTTTCCTTCCTTCCTTCCTTCCTTCCTTCCTTCCTTCCTTCCTTCCTTTTCTTTCTTATTTTTCTTAGATAGGAAAGAGAGAAATTGAGAGAGGCGGGGAGACAGAGAGACCCCTGCAGCCCTGCGCCACCACTCACAAAGCTTCCCCCCTGCGGGTGGGGACCAGGGGCTTGAACCCGGTTCCTTGTGCCTGGTGACAGGTGTGCTGAGCTGGGCGTTCCACCACCTGCCCCCCCAGAACGCAGAATCTTCACGCAGGTGGAAGGTGGCCTGCTGTGTGGGGAGAGGTCAAGGGCTGGCTGGGGGCAGGGGCAGGTGGGAGGCGGGAAGGGACGTCTCCTCTGAAGGGCGTCACCTGGCCCCGAGGGGCGGAGGGACCATCTTGAGTGTTCCCACAGGAGGACGGCAAAGGAGAGGCAGCTTTGAACCTCCGGTGAGGGTTCTCAGCGAGCCGCCTCCCTCCCATTCCTGTCCCCACAGGGTGTCATCTGGTGCCCGCTGTCAGGAGAGCAGCCGGAGGCGCCCAGGGAGCAGGCTCTGCTTTGCAAAGGACAGAGGAGCCTTAAAATAGCCTTCAAAATAGTCTCTTTGAGACAGGCCACAGCGTGAGCCCAGCCACCTGGGAGGAGGAGGATGAATAATGGAGAAATGTCAGCCTCCTTGCTGGGGTCCCGGTGTCCCCGTGTCCCCGTGTCCAGGGGCGGCGTTGACCTCGAGAGACCAGAGCTTGTCGGCCATGGCGTCCTCACCCCGTCACCCCAGCTCTCCGCAAGCCACAGCAGCAGAAGGAACCGCGAGCCTGGGGACACAGGGGCCGGGCATCAAGCCTAGAGCCCAGTGGAGAGGAGAAGGAATGAGCGGTGTCTTTCCAGAGAAGTCACTAATGATACGGAAGGACCCGGGTTCAAGGCCCCGGAGTCGTTTCCCAGGTGGTAAAGCAGGTCTG